>NW_027180614.1:0-67007 GCF_040956055.1 Brachionichthys hirsutus | reverse complement strand
AGGAAAGCGTGCGTGCATCGCGCCAACACGCAGCCAGGCTTCCGTCTCTCGTCGTGACTCCCTCAACTCCCCGCTGAGCGTCCCGCTCTCGGACATGCCTGCGCAGCCACCGCCCTGGAGGCGACCAGCGACCAGCGACCAGCGCGCAGCGTAACGCCTCCAGCCGGAGGGAGGCTGTTAGGAAGTCCGGGGAACCCCCCCCCCCCAGCAATGAACGAATTAATGAAATAAATAAATAAATAAATAAAGTACTCATCATTAGGAGGAGCACTGTACACGGAGTGAGAGTGAGTGACATGACTTATTCTATTCGTTAATCTGTGTTTCTTTTGAAATGCAACTCCAACAAGCAACAGGGGACTTTAAATCAGTGAGAACCCAAGATGCTCATTTAATTTTCACCATCCTCACAGAAACAATCAATATGAGTTGTATGACAGCATCAGACGCTGGTCACCGTGTTTCCCATATTCTTATTGCAGGCATGAGACCACGAGTAAGAGACTGGCATTTTTAAAACTTAAATGAATTTGACTTGTTAATTTCGGTTTATAATGACCATTTTCTGCCTTGATGCGTGTTGCTTTTGGGAGTCTTGGATGTCTTTCTCTTCCCCTTGTCTCAAACCCCACACATTATTATTTTTTGATCTCAGTGAATGTCCAACCTGAAATACCATTAAGTGGTGTGAATGGAGTTGGGACTTGATGACACATGCACCTTGTGTCACACCTCAAGATGTGCCATCTTGCTTGTGTTAATTAATCCTGAGTGTTATAGTTCATTTCCTCCAAACATTTTAGATATAAAGTGCTGAATTCTTCGAAAGGCTATTTAAATGTATTTTTTTCTTCTTCTCCCAGGAGGTAAGTACATGTCATTATTATATATGCTCTTTAATTATAAGATACATGGAACTTTCTTTGAAAATCTTCCTGCGGTGCCTTTAAATTCTGCCTTGGAACTGTTCTTGGAAGTGAAAATTAGCTTTAAATAAAATTTGTAGTCAAATTTTGCCATGTTGCAAACAAAGCTATTTACAACAAAACTTAAATGATCACGAGAGGATGCTGGAAAAAGCGGCAACAGATTCTGAGCAAACCCAAAATGAAGAGTTTTGTGGAAACGCACCGCAAGACAGGAAAGTTGGTGAAGCAAAGTGCATCTTCTGTCAGACGGCAGGCCTCCATTCAAAGTGACGCAAAGTGCACATTTTGTAGCTGTTATTGCTAACCTTATTGAGCAACCTGACATCTCCTTTTCAAGTAGCAATGGTAAACAGCAATTACCTGCAGAGCCTTGTGTAAGACGCTGATCACGCACACATTGAGAGCATGCAGGTGTGTAGTTAGATGGGCGGGAAGGCGCATCCAGTCATTTGGACCAAAATAAATGATTGGATGGAATTAATGCAGGCCAATGACAGCCACCAATGCCTTCTTTCTTTTTTCCCCCAAAAGCTGACTTTGAGCATCATTAGCAAAAACAGTATTGTTAAAAGAATTAGATGGAAAGCAGAGAAAGAGCCCATTTTGAAAAAAAAAGACTTGGATTCATCATCTTGGCAGGAAGAACAAGGCACAGAAAGTTTTATCTCATTGTCCAAGAGATGTACTAAGATAGTGCCCACTTCAAGGGCTGCTTTAAATATTTATACTATTAGCTTGACATTTAGAATCAGGAACTAAATGGCCCAGGGCAATGTAGAGACAGTAAAATATACAAAAGGCACATGCCAAGACTGTTGAACAATCATCCAACATCTTACTGGCATAGTCAGTTTCTAAATCTGCATTGGGATGAGGATCTTTTCCAAATGATGCACGCAGGCCATTATTGCAAACATATGGCAGATTTTAAAAATTCAAGTTAGAACAGCAGTTTTGGACCGATAGCAAAAATAATCCTTGTCGTGCAGTGTTAAAAAACAACAGCATTTAAACAACCTGCTGATGCGTATCTCAATCGAGTTCCGTATGAAACGATTGCTTAACATTTCACAGAATCTCATTCAAATGTGAAAACAGTTTTTGGTAATATTTTTCTTACTAACAGATAAGCAAACCAATAAATGAGACTTAAAGTGTAGCCTCCTTTGCAAAGGGAATAAGGTGCACGCATCTCCTGTGCGATAACAGCTTAATCGATGGTTAAATTGCAGAGCGCTGCATCGCACGCTGCAGTGATACCGTGCACAAGACTTCAGCCTCAGCAGCTCTGTTCAAGCTCCATAACGCTGAGAGTCATTTCATGCAGGCTCATCCTTCTTTAAACAACTACACTATTAGTATTTTTGCCTATATGCATTGCCGGACTCTTATCTGAAGCTGCAGCCTATATGGAGTGAGAAGCTACCTAAATATTTAATATGCTGTTGTGACAGAACAGAGTTATTCTTTGTCGAGCTTCCGTTTATCCATTATTTCCTCTGCGTTGTGAGGCCTGCATTGTGCGTCTGCTCTGACTGGGAGGTCCTGTGTCGTGCCCATATGGTGCAACAGTGGGAACTTATGTCACTCTGTTAGGCGTTGATGTATCACTGCACCAGCGTCATCGCAGCATATTTTAACAAAGGCAGCTGAAGCGGACAAATGGCAGACGAGTCAGAATGATTTCATAGTACAGCAGTTATTCTATTGATGTTTATTAGTTAGGATTTAAGGCTGTGTTTTCTATTCTCGCATGGCATTGTGGGATATGAGATGTTGGTGATTTCTGTTTCTGCGTAGACCACAAGTCTCTCTTTTTTGGGCTGATGTTCCTTTCACTCAAGGGTTTTCAACTCGTTCCATCTTACAAAGCCCAAACTGCTCCTTCATCAGCAAGGACAACTTTTTTTTTTGTTTGAGCAAGAAGGCTTGTGTAATTTCTTATCTTTGTCAGACATGTTGGCAAAGCACAGCCTGCAGGTGACATTTGTGTTGGTGGGTTTGATCATAACATGAGGGGGCAATAATGAGAAGGGCAAAGCATGGGGACAAATGACAACTGTTACAGCTTTCAAATTTGTAAAAAAATCCATTGATTTGAAAAAGAGGAGGAGAGTTTGACGAAAAGTGTTTCCCTCCTCATTTGAAGGAAATTATTGAATAATTATTGAATAAAGAAATCTCCTCCCGTCCTTCTGAATGTTGACTTAAGAAGGCCAATCCATGTTAGTCTTGCGTCAATTATGAACATGGTTTGGTTAACATGCGCACCAAGAGGTAACAGTAATTAATACCATGAAGTAATACAATTCCAGCCGTACTGCAATTCCTGTGCGAGTGCTGTTAAAAAGCAGAATTCTGCCCACAAAATGCGCACAAATGAATTCATGGATTGTTAGATGATGCTTTGTTGTCTTGAAAGGTTTTCACTTGGGTTTATGTGGATGGATATTCCACGAGATGCTTTGGTCTTTCACATCTATATATAAACACATGCACATGATATTACATAATAATGTAGGACTGGTTAATTATCCTTTTACCGAGGAAGAACAGCTGAGTATGATCACGAACCCACACAAATATGTTCCTACACACACACACACGCACACACCTACACACACACACAAAAACCACACCTCGTTTGACTTGGGTTCTTTCGATGGAGGAATCTGCATCGAACTGATGTCACTAAAATCAAGAATCAAGATTTAATTCAAAATCCTCAAACTGTCTCCCTTCGGCTTTCCTGCAGTTGTCTAGGACAGAAGCCGCATGGTGCAGCGAGGAGTTACCATGCACGTCTGCCATTAAAATTCTTCAGTCCGGCAGCAGCTCGCACAACACTGGGACAGTGGGCGTATACATATGTGAATATAACTGCCCTACCTGCACAGCCGACTTCTCATTTTGAGTGTACACGAAGATGGCAGTTGGTGGGCTTCTGGGGTCTTTTATATGAAAATGGAAGTCTGTTTCAGTTTGGATCCGAGTGTTTTGAAAGCCTCATACAAATTAATGCAAAATGGAGTCCAGCATAAGCGAACCCCAATGTGTCACATGTTGTGAGAGGTGGGGAGTCTGTCAGATACATGCGTGACGGGCACATCTCCTGCGGGTTGGTATAATTACGCAGCAGGAATAAGCTGGCGCAGCTGAGGGCAAGGTACGGTAGAGGACAGCGGGCGCGTAACAGGATACCTGTTCCTCACTGCTGAGGGTTCGCTTGTTCCTGTGCAATGTCTCCCAGCCATGTTCTGGCTGTGGAGCTGTGCCGCATAGCCCCGCAATTGAATAATCTAGTAAAGGGGACAAATGTGTCTAAAAGCAACCGCTGCTGCCATGCTTGCTTCCTGTTGACAGATATACATCTGTAGGGACAAGCCTCAAGCCAGAAGCAAATGCGCAAAATGTGGGAAACAGGCTTAAAGATGAGCTCGCAGCTCGCTGGCCCTACCACGCCGTATGCTGTCAGTCGCTCTTCTCCACGCATGCTGCCATAGCCCCCACTGAGTGGGTTTAAAGATGATAGACTGCAAGGGCAATTACAGTATTAAAGATTATTTCCGACCTGCATTTGAACGAGAGCGATTAAGAGATTTTTCTGCTTGCGAAGAATCCCCATCTCCAAGGTACTCCTGATAAGTTGAATGCCACAGTCGGTCACACCTGAAAGTGGTTAAAGCAGCATGTGCTTGCATCAATCTCCGGGTTCTGAAGAGCCACCTGTGTTGACACACTGTAAGGAATTTGCATGTATTCCTATTCTATTAGACAGCTGATTCAATACGTCCTTGCCGAAACTGAAAACACGAACACGACTATATAAACAAGCAGCAGCAACGACAAAGTTGCATCTTTTTCAGCTGATACCAATAATTGGCCGATACATTAATCTCCATTAAGTTCTTCAGTCTGCCCTTAATTCATAATGTTTTAAGATCCTCTGTACCACTTTAATATTCCATAGGCCAGTGTTATGTTAATACTCTGACACCTTTGTGGAATATGCACTGCAAATAAACATTTTTGTGTTCTTAAAATGTAAGAAAAGTGAACAGTCTACTGTGACTCAGGTGACGTCATGAGCACCGACAGCAAAATGCACCACTCCTTCTTTGTTGCGTTAATTCACAGGCACAAACCTCCACAGACTGCATTTGACTGTATTAATTCAGCCAATAAATAGAAAAAGGGCTTTGTATCATCAATGCTTTTAATTTGAAATCTAACTGAACTAATAATTATCCAATAATGTAAATTGCGACAATAAATTATCAGTCTGATGTATAGTATGTATTCTTAAGATGAATACATACTAATACTCGTCCGCAAACGAGTAACCATTATTTCATAATCATACAAGTGAATGACTTTATTTTCATTCAAATAGCCCTGCTTACATATATGGAATCATTGCAGCACTTCTATTATTTTAACACAAAACACTGTCGCTGTCAAATGAATAAAAGAAATATAAAATGTGTGACTTGTATTTTTTTACATAGCAGTAAAAACCTGAAGCGTTAACAATCTGTATTTAGCCCTCGGCTCTATTTCTTCTTTCTCGGCAGTGATTTATTTAAAGCATTTGGATGTCTCTGTGTTTGCTAATGTGGTAGTCCTAATGCTGTTGTTTTTTCACTCATTGACGTGATATGCGATTTGCGTATGTAAGATAGACTCCACCACTGAAGGGTTTAAGTCCCCAACAGTAAATAATAGCCATGAAGAAGAGTAAACATCAACAATGAAAACATCAAAATGGCCGTAAGCTTATTTTAATAGAATTTGCAGAGAATAAAGTGAGGAACATTTCCAATTGAAGTTCTGATGAATGAGATCGGGCTGTGCTGTTACACAGAACACATCGGTTCTGTGAAAGCTTTATGCAGTCCCTACACTTCAGTGTCACGGCTCAAATGAAGACTATACTTCATTTCTTGCCCGTTTGCAGTGTTGACCTTTACCAATCTCTTTTGGCCCTCGTGTCTGTTGAGGTGGGCTTTGTGCCTGACTATGGATGAGACTCTGAATCTCATTTAGCCCGTGTGATTATCTCCCTTTTCTCCTCTTGCTGCAGTCATTATATACAGAGTTAAATTATCCCCCCCCCCACTCCCCCAGAAATGACAGCTTAACACCATTCCATCACTCAACGATCACATAACCTGTTTGCCATTTATTCTAGTTATGTCTCCTTTATGTTGTCACCTTTTTCCCTGCTGCATGCTCGGGGGCTGTTCTGTATGCCCCAACAGAATGAAAGACATCATAAAATTGATTGTGTTAATGCAAACGTGAGAATGCCAACCCTGAAGTATTAGGATCATCACCCTGTCATGCCGTAACAGATGCCATTTCCGCTTCCGCTGTACGTTTTTGGGGGGATTCCAAGAGGAGTGATTGACTATTAGTCGTATCGCTCTCCAGCCAAACACGTCCCATCCCGACCGGAAGTCAGAGCTTGTTTATACTTATGTCCGGGACTTCTGCCAGTGCACAAACAAAGCTGCAATATGGACTGAAAAATGGTGAGTCCGTGTGCATTGTTGTCTGAATTTATTCGCATATGCAGAGTGAAACAAATGTTCAGTTCAAGCATCTTTTCCTTTCTGCGGGTTGGACTGTACGAGGCTTCAATAAGGAGCTTCATAAGTCCACACTTGATGAAATTACTGTATAGTTTTTTTCTTGTGGTTCATATAAATCTCAGGCAGCGGGTGTCACCATGTGACGATTATGTTAATTCTATTTGTCAGAGGATAAGAAATTTCACTGTACCTGCATTACTCTAAATTTGCCCGCCTGCCATCATATTCAGCTGATGTTAGCATGCCTAAATCGTGCTTCTGCTGCGCCAGCTTTGCCTCCAGTGGGTCAAAAGTTGAATTCCGAGGCGTGGGCACACCCCGGATGAGTGGCTTCTATTCTTGACAACGAGGGGCTTGTTAAAGTTTCAGCTCTGCTGCGTTTGAAATTTTGGATTCTGTGGTGTTTGTCGAAACGGAGAACAAAAGCCTTGGTCAGAGTGATCATCCTCTGCATGATGTGTGATGAACGTTGCATGGAATATACTGCTCTCATATTGGAAGTGCGATGAAAGATAAGACTGTCTTGTTGTGCTTGTGTGTGAATGTGTTAATACAACAATGGTTTCAATCCAGCATCCATCTGAAACTCGACTTTACTCATTTAATACATCAAATTTTCCAGATTAATTGCGAGACGCCTGCTGCTTTAAAATGCAACACAGAAATTCCACCAGTCTCTCCCAGTAAATAGGATTCTGCAGCATTGGGTTGTTGTGCTCATAAAGCCTTTTCAGTTGAGTAGTCAGGCTGGACGTCTTAGCTCCAGATAAAGGAGGCTCTGTTGCACTATCTTTAGAAATTTGGATCGCTCACTGAAATAAGTCATGCATTTCATGGACTTGTAAGATGCAAAGCGTGGCCGATGTAGTTATTCATTCATATTCATACTTTGCATTTTATGGTTTTATGACTGGATATGTTGTTTTCCCTAATACAAAATTAAAGACCCTGGAAATAAGCAAAAAATATATATATATATGATGGAAAGTCAGACCTTCTCAGGACAGATTGAGAAAGGCTTGTAAAGGTTTGTTGGCAATAAAAGGAATATTCTCAGCTCCCTGAATCGCTCACAAGTTCCAGAGGAGCTGTGGACTATTTCAACAGGATGCAGACAGTCAATGTCACCTGACCATCACAGATGGACAGTAGCATTGTCATGCAGACCATTCCAGACTTTCATTTCTCATTAAACAAATTTGTGAGAAAACGCAGAAGAACTGAAGCAAAAACATGGCAACATAAAGAGTGCACACCATTCAACGTAACAAAGAGAGGGCTAATTAAACGTGTCTTCAAGCGCGGCAGTATTTCAGAGTGTTTCTTGACATTTTATATGTGCTTTTGGTTTACTTGTACTCCCCAAAGTGGTTATCATGGCAAAATGATATACGTATGTCTGAGAGCCTACTGGAAAAAGAAATGCATCAGGCCAACCGGATTTATTTTTTCATAGCAAATAAATATAACAATTATTTAGCAGCCGACCAGTTCCCTCTGCAGATGCTGTCTGAACGCAGTAGAACATGCAACTTAGTCTTTAGTTGTTTTATAGAACTGGTTCACGATGGAAAACACACATGGATACCTGTGTGGCTGTACCTATATTTAATACCTGCCTCTTTCTCCTATCCATACGTTCAATTATGTACTAATGAAAGCCTGTTTCATGCACTCACGGTTGTCATGCTGTGCAGTCTTTATATAATGATTCATTGATTAGTATTAAAATTTGAGACATCTAATAATATCAATGTCCTCTAATTGATTGAGGCTTGATATCACTGACCAGTGAATTTGTACAAGCATCATTTGTGTGCATCCGCAAGCAACCGCGGTAAGACTGGGGATTATAATGTGTGTCGCAGGAGAAACGTCACACGTCCTCTTCAGTTTGGAGTTTATAGTAAGTATATCTGCAAACCTGTTTCTGCAATCATCCAAAATGTATTTGGAAAAAGATTGAAGCAGATAATGCCCACAGTAATCAAAGTATATACCCACTGTGCTAATTAGTTATTTATTTACTTGCATATTCCCACTGAAGGTATGCTGTTAACCCGATCTGCTAATGGCTGTACAAATATGAGGCTTTTCCTTTCATCACAATGTTAATGTGTTCAGCTGATAGAAACTGGTAATTAACTTTGAAATCTATCTATCATCTATCTATCTATCTATCGAACCATGCTTTTTTCTTTGCATCAAATAGAAAATAATTTATATGATATAACTTTATTAATTTTAAATAATTTCTTCATTTATATTGTTCTCCATCACCCTCCGATGACTGCTACTTTGCAGTGAAAAGACTTATAGCACAACCTTAAGCTCATGCATGTCTCTGCCCTTTATTGACTTCTTCTTTAAAGGCTTCCCATGGGTCTCTGGAGTTAGTGTACTGAATGTAGGCATATTTGCAAGAGAAGGTGGGGGATAAAAGCTTTGAAACTTATGTCCTCATAAAGAGGGATCAGCAGCCTGAACGGGAGTTGCATAACGATGCAAGAGATGCCAGTGTTCCGAGCCAGAGAGCATGCTTTGCTGAGCAAAAAAAAACTTGAAGCTACTAAGCTGAGAGCAAGAAGAGGCAAGAAAGAGATAGTGTGAAGAAGGAAGGCACACCAACTGCAAAAAGCATGGAGAAATGTCATGCAATTTAAGGTACAGCTGGCGTCTCTTTCACCTGCTCTGAATGGGGGGAAAAAAAGGTTAATGGAGCCTTCGAATAAAGGTTAGACCATTACGTATGAGATGACATTACAAAGCATTTGCTCCGTTGAATCACTTCTGATTCAGTCAGGTTGCTGTGACTTTTGGCTGAATTGGAAAAAGAAAAGAAAGCCGAAGATTTATAAGTTAAATAGCTTAAATCCAAGTTTCAGTGAGTTTCAGGGGAGCACTGCCATTTGTAAAGGTAGATTACCTCCTCTTCAGAGACTGCATTACATCAGGAGTAATTTTTAATGGGAAGCGGTTCCACCACCTGCTGACTATTGAATGAGTGTGACATCCTGATGGTGTGTTCACAAGGAGCACGCTCGGAGCAGTTTATTCTAACCCCGGAGCATTTTTATTTGCATTTGTTTTATTTTGCAGGCATGACCTGTGCTGCTGCTCTGCATTGCAAATAAGGGAGTTAAAGTGCAGACATCTTGTTGCACTACGATATCTGAAACTGGAGCAAATTAGTCTTCGTTAAATTACTGTTCATTGTGTGCAAATATACAGCAAATCCATAGGTATAATCGGGTTCCAGAGCGGTTATTGGGAGACATGGCACTTTCTGGGACAATCAAAAGAAATCTAAAGTGCAAATGTAATCAAGGTAACTGTGAACAAAAAGGTAGATAAATAATAGTATTTATTAAAGTAAAATCACATTGCACATTTTGATGCAGCAGAGACAATGGGGGGGGGGGGGGGGGGGGCAATTGAGCTATATTACAGTGGTATTTCTCCTCATAAGGTTAATAATTTATATTTTGATTGACATTTATTTCCTCAAGATATATTTAATCTGTGAAATAAGATAAATAAAAGCAACATAAAACCACAAACATAACATACTGGTCAGAACAATATTGACTTAAAGAACAGAAACCAGTGGGGACCAATGAGATGACTGGACAGCAGTTTTGCTCTCAGCATGTAAGTGGCCTGCCTTCTCCACAGTCATCTTTGTCTCTCTTTGTTACATAGCCACAGAAAAGATGCTCTATTTGGATTTTGCTGCTGAAATAGCAGGATATAAAGCCAGGATGGATTGTATAAGCTCTTATAATGGTCATTCTGGAAGGACCTTGCTTTTTGTGGCCTCAGAGATGATTACACATTTGGTATCCTCCAGTACTGCTGAAGTGTGAGGATGTCTGGTATAAGTACCAGGTGACCTTAACTACTGGAGCAGTAGCATCTCCCCAGATAATGACCAGTCTGGACTCGAGGAGCAGGTCTCAGCCCCTCATCAATACAGGGACCATATGGACTTGTGGTCGAAAGCTGCGGACAGTCGCTTTTCAAATGGACACATACTTGTAGGAGGCTTTTGTGCTGTGAAAAGATACTTGGTTGGCAATTTCACAGATTCATGAGGACTGTTTTAATTTTTTTTATTTTTGTAGCTGCAGTTGTGTAAATGAACTGATGGAAATTGCACTCCTGAGTGCTAAGGGCTTCATTTGTAGCAGAATTCAGGGTCAGCATGAAACAGACATTGTTGAATTTATATTTTTCCAATGAGGCAAGTTCATAAAAATTGGAATCAACTACAGTTTAAATTTCCTCTTAAAAATAACATCAAATTCAAAATGTGGATTGCAATGAGCGTTCTGTTAGGAATAGCTACATTATGATAACAAAAGAACTACATTTCAAAATAACACATTTGTTCACATTATCATGTCTAAATATGCAAATGTAAATTTGGTGCTTTGTTGATTTGATGAACCTGAGACAGACAGCGAGAGGAGACAGTCTGTTTGCATGTGTGAGAGTTCCCATAGGCTATAACCGTTGTATGTTCGTGTATCTGTGTGGCTGTGCATGTGTTGGAAACCTAGATAACATCACATCGACCACACTTAAGCCTTTAGTATTCATAAAACCTTATGCAACTGAGAATAATGCAAACTGGATGCAACGGCGCCGCAGCTAAACTCTCTCCGACCTCATTTGTACCTGATAAATCTATCTGCATGTGGGTTATCTGCATAATGTAATCTGGTCAGGTCTTTGCATATCACCTCTTTGTTGGTGTTCTGTTATCTTGATTTTTTTTTCCTGTTTTGTGATTCGATCTCATAGTGGGGGGAAAAGGGGAAGTGGAGCGAGGCGACAGTAATCTAACATGGTGCATCATAAGAAGTGATGCTGTTTTACTAAACAATTTTTTTCTTTCCTGAGGATGTCTCTGGCAATTAGCTGTGTTTCCTTGTCACTTTTATCTCGCATCCGCATCCTCGTTTAAATTTGACAACATTATTTACCCAGGGGGGATGAAATGTGTCTCTTTTAATATAATGTTCTTTGTTTGTAAGAAGTCCCTTTTTCGTCACTGAGTGTGTGCGTGTGCGTGTGTGCAGATCAGAGTGTCAAAATGGGAGCTATAGAAATAAAAAGGACAAGTATGAGTAAAGGGAAATGGTAACAAAGGACAGCCAGGTGACCATTTACTATATTTCTATATTAATGTGGCCGAAAAGATCTCACAATAGTCCAAATATCTTGCAAAGATTAAACAAATACATCATTAGCTATCCAACTCATAATCAATAATAATAATAGGCTATTCATAACCACAAACACCACAAGACAAACAGGAGGATTTAGGGGGGTTTCGTCAGCCTAATGATCTTTAATGGACAAAAAAGAAAAACAATATCTTGCTTGGATTTATTACATAAAGAGTATTATGCAAAGTGTGAAAGTAAAGCTGATGATACTTGTAATTGTTTCTGAGGTTAAACCATTCTTGGTGCTCCACTTTTCTTAGTTTCAAAACAATCGGGATATACATATATTTTTTTAACCCTGTGCTGGGCTGAACCTGAATTACTTACACTTTTGCCCATGGCAACACAGGAGCACTAATATGAAATGTGGGTTTTTAAGATATTCTTAGCTCTGCAAATGCTTTGTGGAATGTATCCCAGATTGGCAGACTCCAGGGGGATTCAGTGAAACTACACCTGGAAATGTATCTCACTGTTGTTTCTTCACTAAGACACTGAGCTGACACAGAAAGGGCCTACAGCTGGGACACATTTGATCGCCTACGCCTCATTGAGGATCAATAAATAGAAGTTGAACATCCAAACTCTTCTACGTAGACAGATAGTAATGAGATTAGTTTTGTGTCTAATTAGAATGTTTTCTCTTTTTCTATTTAGCCATGCGGTTTCTCAAGAAAGTAAAAGAAAAAATAATAATTTGGCCTTGCTTATTCTTTGTCCTGTCTATTGATAGTCTATTGATAGTCCTGATTTCAAACAACATACCTCTTTGGCAAACAAGCATAATGATGAAAAACCCATGTATTAAAATTATATTAACACACACACACACATCTTATAAGCGAGGTAACTCAAAACCATAACTTTAATGGATGAGCTTCAATTATAACTTCTATCTTTTTTGCAAAGACAGCTTGACTGTCGACTGTCACAGCTTTACATCAAGGTACCGAAGGCTCACTTGAATGAAATTAATAAACTAGATGTTTTTTTATATTGTTGAGTGTATGTAAAGTAGGCATTAAAAGGTTAATCTGATATTATTATTATTATTATTTTATTTTGTCTTAGTGGATAAATCAAACCCATAAGAATGCAAATGGTTTAAATTTATTATTAGGGATGCACCAATCGATCGATTGCCGCAGATTTCCTTAATTTTGCGCTATCGCCGATTGGCCGATTACATGTGAAACCGATCTTTTCCACCGATATTATTCACCGATCTTATCTACCTCCGCAAAGGTCTGAAAGTCAGCACACTGTCTCCTTCTGCTCTGCCATTAAACCACTGACAGGCCCGCCTACTTGCCCGGGCCGATAGCTCCGCCCCTGCTGTAGTGAAAGCGAGTACTGTACCTGTTTAGCTTGGCTGGACATGTAGATGAGAAAAGAATTCACCTGTCTGGTGAAAAAGCAGAAAGGACCTGTGCCGTGTTAATTCTTGTTATTACCCCTTGACTTATGAAAATGTTAAACATGCTGCACTACTTCTTGTAGAATGTTTGACCTTTAGGAACTTTTGTCCTGCAAACTGTTGCAAGTTATTTTTAGATTGACAATTTTACATTGAAATCGCCACAAAGCTGCCGCTTTTGGGCATTCTTTCTTCTTGCACTACAAGAAAGAAAAGCAAAAACTCAGGACACCTTATTCGTGGTTTAGGTTGTTTGGTTAGTTTGTCCTGTAGATAGTTATTTTATTAACTACCTCAAACCTTGTCATTTCCTTTTATCTGTAAAAGCAAAATACTGCTGTGCACTTTATTTTTGGTGATAGGCTAAAACAAGTCTTTCGCAAAAAAGAATGCGTGTTCAATAAAATAAGATTGGAACATTGAAACTGTTAGTTATTAAAAAAATCGATATCGCCCAAAATCTGTATGGGCAGGTCAGGATTTTTTTTAAATCAGTGATTGGCCAGAAAATTGCAATCGGTGCACCACTATTTATTATAGTTATAAATAAGCACAATGAGAATTTAGATTTTATAAAACTTCTGAACTTCATTTCTTTTCACAAGTAGTTCAACCTATAGTATCAACCTCATTCAGATGAGGTCAATGCGCCCAGCATTTTGATTAGTCTTGTAATGATGTGACATTTTGTGAAGGAGCATTCCATTTATTGCATGAATAATAATATATATTTTTTCCACAGCATCATGAAGCAGGAAATGTGCTATGCAGCATTTTCTTTGCCTTTGCAAGTTCTTAATGCCTATTAATCTATTTCTATGAATTAAGAGACGTCATGAGAATAAATGACCAATTTGCCCAATACTATATGATGACAGAACAGAGATCATACATTTATTTTCTGGAACCAAGTTTCTATCCAATTTGGTTAAATTGTTTTAACTTTAGCATTATTGCAGTCATTTCATGCTGACTCAATTATTTGTATTGAGTGCTCTGTGAATTTCAGTAAATGAAGATATTAGATACTAGACAGAGTGTTTGGAAAGTAAATTTACATTAAAATTAAATGTATTTTCAGTGAACCTCTAATGGTGGAAAGACATGAATACACAGTATAAAGTATGCAGATAGCCGATTATATCAAAAAGAAAAAAACGGCAGAAAATCCTCAAAGGTTTAGAATAGGGAGAAAATAATGAGAAAAATACAACTGAGCGTTCTTCCTCCACCACAGCGTGAGGGCCGCCATAGACGAGGAAGGCAAAATCAGACGTCACATCTTTTAATGTGACATTTCATGATGAAATTAGAAACAAAAAGCCACTTTTATGTATTGGTCTATAACCCATTAAGTAAAATATTATTAACATAAGCTAATTTCCTATGATCTCTAAGCTTAAATGAGTTATGTGCATTGTTACACATAATTATACCGAACTAGGTGAATTTAGTGGTGGGCTGCTGTGGGAATCCACATAACCTGTTATAATAAATGTTTTTTTAGAAGGACCCCCAAACTCAAATTAAGTTATGTCTCTAAATTCACTCGCCCAATTTAAAACACAAGCAGACACCGTGGTGCTTTACTGAAGCTGAATGAATTTATTCTCTTTTTTCCATATACATGGATAATTAATAAAACAATTCAATGTGTGTTAAATCTGTCCATTTTGTTGCGGATCATGGCTGTTAGCGGCGCCTAGCCCAGCCGACTACGGGTGAGAAGACGAGCACATCCTAGGCGCGTTGCCAGCGCATTGCAGGGCCACAGATAGACAGGCAGCCACTCATGCACATACTTACACCTACGGACAAATTGGAGTGATGAATTCACCTTATTTGCACGTTTTTGGAGGTCGAAGGAAGCCGGAAGCCCCCCCCCACCACCACCACCACCACCACACACACACAACCATACACACTTTTCCAGAAGAGCATCTTGTGATGTAAGAGGAGAAGAGTTCTCTTTGTAGGTGCTCAAGTTCTTCCTCATCTTACATTATAATCAGATCAAGCATGTTTTTTATATCCTCAAGGATACTGGCAGGAAGAATTTAGTTTCATAATCTCTCAGCAAACGATCACCTTACAACTTTTCTTCCATCATACCTCCATCAATACCTTCAAAGTTAAATTGATTTCCCCGGACGCTTCCCACATTTAAAAAATATATATGCATTTCCAGGAAACCGTCCAGCGACTTTTATTTAATTCATATCTTATCGTGGAATTAATTTTGTCAATTGGAGAAATAAGAAAAAATAAAAACCATACGTAAGTTCCTAAATCAGTGTTGATAGGTTTTCCGAGAGGCAGATAGTGATTTAGGAATGAATGTATCTTTTCTCCTCGTGGCACACACTTGATGTTTGATGAATGGAACACCATTTAAAGTTTTCACTAACTTCCTGATAATCTTTTCCTACTTTTCATTGACCAACCAGAAAGTGATTCACCAAAATGTTATTAATTATTGGTCTGTTTTTAGAACTGTCTCACAGTTAAGTTAGAAACCCCGGACACGCAGCAGAGGACAGCAGTCTATAAAGTACAGTTGCAAAAACTCAGCTTTCAGCAGCCATTACATTATTCCTATTATTTTGCTGGAATTTGAAAAGCTGCATATTGTATTAGCCTTTTTGGTCTGTACATTTCGATCAGGCATCACATTGGGCTGTCTGTTGCTTTAGGTTTTATGTACCTCTCACCTTTGTCTCGATGCTGGTACATTTACCTGGAACTTTTAGCTAAAGTTATATTTCTTTGCCACTTTTCCCTCCCTTTAGTAACAAAAACATAATTAAACAGATACAGTTAGCTATAAAGAATGAAGCTGTTCAATTACTAGCAGCAGCTAAATAAAGTATGTTGGACTTTACTCAGGACTTTACTGACTTTACTTTTCTCTGTGTGAAATACAGGGGGTTGTCGACTTAGTTCAACTTCACGACTGCACGGGTCTGTTTTTTTTTGTCTGTTTAAGATGTGTTTTTAAAGGCATACTAGAAAGCGAGTGAGCGAACCACAGTTTTCTGTTGTTTCTTTGTCTCTTTCGGCTCCTCATTTACAGTATCATGACGCAGCATAATCTACTTATATACTTAATGTAACATGGGCCAAGTTACGACCAAGTCATCTTACGACAAAAACCTCGGAACTAATTGTGGGCATAAGTTGACGACCGGCTGTATGGTAAATGATTGTTAAAAGGAACACTAATTACAAACCAAACAAAATATCCAACTAAATCTGATTATATTAGTTAAATAGATTACAAATTGCAAAATAAAATCTAATTGCAACAGAGAATATACCAAAAATAATAACTAAATGGTGACTTAAGGCATTGGGTTGGTGATAATAGAGAGCAGGAGGGGATCGTTTAGTGTTTGTGACCTACATTCAGGTTTAGATGGGTGTGTTTATTTGAACAAATAGATATTGATACCTTCTGTAAAAAAAAAAAAAGGTTCTCCTGTAAAATAAGTCTAGAAAATATGGACTCCTATTCTTGTCAGACAAACACATGTTTTCAAGTCTACCAGCTTGAAAACAGACTGTGGTTTTCAGCAGCTGTGTGTGTGTGTGTGTGTGTGTGTGTTCTATTCAATACTGTATTGAGAGTCGTAAAGACAGCTCCAAGCAATGCACATGCTCATTATTACCACTGCTCTGAATTTCAAGAGGGTGCTTATGCTTATCAAAGGGTGAATTATCAAGCATGACATAAACAGGCATAATTAGACCATCAATCAAGTGAATTAGTTATGGATTATCTCTCTGTAATTGACGCTTTTGTATCGTGGTTTCAAAGCGAAACTTAGCTCGAAATTTTTTAAGTCAGCTGGATGGCTGTGATTTATGTTTTCCTTCCTGCCTCTTATTAATACGGTGGAAGGTATCCCTTTATACTTGCTCATCAGATTCCAGCAATTACAGTCTCCCTGGCCAAATGCAGCTGTTATGTCTTCGCCGACCATATTGGTGGTGACGGATTCCCTTGAAATGTGTCTGAAGTCTTGCAGAATTGCACAAGAAAGAGAAGGATCTTATACTTTCAGAATCTTGGAATCCTTCTAGCCGGGCTTGTCTGAGACGGCTAAATGAACATGCCGTGTACTGTATCAGAGGAGATAACAACAAAAGAGGTGAGGCTGCAGAGGTGATTTGCATCAAGGCACTGATGGGCCTTTTACTATCCCTGAGTGAGCTTACAGACAGGTTTCCAGATACTCTTTGTTAAAGCAAGCAGCAATTTGGTGATTGTGTCATCTTGAGATTACTGCAGAGGGGAGAAAGAGGAAGTGGGGCAGCTCTGTGTGTTATTTTATGTATAGCCCCACACGCCTTTAGATATTGCCCCCCAAAAATCACTTGTCCAGAAAATGAGAACGAGAGGAGAGTTGAGGTCATTACCCTATAGGGCAATGCTACTTAGCTGATAATACAATCAGCTAGTTATAAAAGGGATTAGTTGAACTTCATTATTGGGGGTTTGAATTTGATTAAAGGGGACTCTTGGGTTGTGGCACATGCATACTGTCAACTGTGGCTTGGATCTATATAAACTCAGCTTCACAGGCAATAAACCAAAGAACAAACCAAAGGCAGAAACGAAACAAAACATATATAGTAATACTATGTAAAAAATGTCAAATCAATGCCAATAACAATGGAAAAAACTTTTGTAATTGCTATATAGATACACACACACAAATAAAAATGATATACAGTATTACTGTAAGATCAAATGGTTTTATTATGAGTTTTATCTCCAAGACAGCGGTGTGCCGTGTGGAGGAGGGAGGGAGAGATAAACAGTTTGTAGACACTTAATACAGTAATTGTACCTTACATACTACACTTACATAAACTTAGACATATGCCTTTGGAAGGCTTTGTGTTCTTGATAGCATCCTTCCGTTTGATGATTGTACATATCGCCGTACAATGATTTGGTACTGGCATGCCAAATCACTTACGCAGACACCACGCCCATGTTGATCGATAATTTCATGCTTCATCTCTGTCATCATGTGTTTTTTTTGGAGGGCATTAGATAGTTGGAGACTAGCTTCTGAAAAGGAAAAGAAAAACAGTTGATTTTGTATATCTAGAGAGAAGCTGGACATTTTTCCCATTCCCTTCAAAACAGTTTTAGTCAGAGCCAGCATCTAGCAGCCACCAGGGAGCTGCATCTTAAGACATTCAGCCATGGCTGTTGGTGCTCTAGGCTCAGTGTGTCATCTGTAGATTTTGGCATTTCCTCTTGTCCTTTCTCCATTACTGAACTCTTCCAACGTTTGGAATTTTTACTTTGAATTAAGTTGGAAATTTGTGCATTAGTTTTGAATTTTAGGTGGCTTTGAGATATATTTCACTGGCTAACACCACCATCTTTTATTTTCTGTGATCCCTAACTGATAATATGAGCTCTGAGTAACACACACTATAACAGAAAATAAAAATGGACCAATCATAAAATGCATAACAGCAGGAGCCAAATAGGAATTACTGACAGCCTGAACTGACAGAATCCTTGTCAATAATTTAACATTTTATTGTCTCAGTGGATTTAAACTATTCTGCATATCATCTTTTATGAAAGCATCTAGAAAATGACTCTGTTCTTCCAGAATTAAAAAGTTCTTATCAGAACTTTTCAGCCCTGTTGGCTCCAACAGGCACAACTGCATACATCTGAGACATGACATTCAAAGGGAAATGACATTAAAACTAAATAAAAACTAAATATCTATTTGTCTGTAGATTTATCTCTTTTAGATCCACGCATGGATCAGAACATATACCTTAAAAAGGGGAAAAACGCATTGAACATTTTACACATCTTTGAAGACTGACTTGGAATTACTTTCCTCTCAGATCAAACCAGATAATGACATGCAAGTCTGGAGACACATCAAGAAACAGAACAAAAACCTCATTATTTCAGACTTTAAAAAGTGAAAACTTCATGGTGTGACCTGCTTTCCATTTTTACATTGCATTTACTGTCACATGAGGTGACTTTAAAGGACCTCCAGTATTGGATATCTGCTGTTCTGAGTTCCAGTTGTCAGAGTCGTGACTTTCCCACTTTGTGTGTGTGTGTGTGTGTGTTGAGCCTGCAGGGAAGGCCTGTGCTGCGTATATCTGTCACTCACATTTTCCAAAGCTTATCACAGAGGGAACATTTTCCGCTTCACCAGTTATTTATTCGAATTAAGATTTTTTTTTTCTCTCTGTCTGTGTAATACAGATTCCTACAGAGTGAAATTGACGGTTTTAATATGTATCTTCACACTGTGGAAACATCACATGTCTCAGTTTTTGATGCAGACATGCCAAACCCTTTTACATTGTTGACAGACATTGGCTAAGGCACACATAGTTTAGCTGATGTTGCTAATTTAGAACATGGGAGACAATTTTTATCATTTTGTCTTCAAGAAAATACATGAACGGCATCAGAAACTTTTCAATGCAATATGGCTTCCAATTTGTAGTTTTGCACCTTCACTTTATTTGCGTCACATCTATTTGTGAAATGTAGCCTGTGTGTTGGCTCAGTGTTCTCACAGTAGGTATTAATGTCAAAGCCATGAAGGCAGATAGCAGCAGATGGCAAGGAGACGCCTGAAGTGAAAGTCCCCTGAAGGCATCTGTTAATTGGTTCGAAGATGAACACGAGTTGCCACTGTATGCAGGCGTTGTGAACGTGACATCTTTCTGAATTTGATTTCATTATTATATCAGATGACCAGCCATACTTTGTGAACAACATCAAACACATGCAGTGGTTGCAGTCCTGTGTGTGGAGAGTTGCTTCAAGTCAAACCTCATTCTTCCTAGACATCGTGTCTGGTTTACTCACCTCGGGCTCCTGAATGAAAACATCATCATGATCATAAGACAGGAATAAAAACAGCCCACTTAATAGGGTATATATAATCATATTTATAATAATCAGAATAAATACACTAATAAAGCCCTTTTTTTAATCTCTTATGGTGAAACAGTGTAATAATATACACTACCGTTCAAAAGTTTGGGGTCACCCAGACAAAAGAAGGTCAGTTTCATAGCTTCTCTAACCAGCTAAACTGTTTTCAGCTGTGCTAACATGATTACACAGGGTTTTCTAATCATCCATTAGCCTTCTGACACAATGTGCAAACACATTGTACCATTTAGAACACTGGAGTGATAGTTGCTGGAAATGGGCCTCGATGCACCTCTGTAGCTAGAATAGTCATTTAACACATCAGCAATGTATATAGAGGGTATTTCTGATGAGTTTAAAGTTATCGCTGAAAAACAACAGTGCTTTTCTTTCAAAAGTAAGGACATTTCTAAGTGACCCCAAACTTTTGATCGGTAGTGTAGTATAAGAGAGTCTGTCAGGAAATGTGTGAGACAATTTAGGTCTAGTTGGTATTCTTTCATTTTCAGCCATAGATTTATGGCAACTTGGACTTTTGCTTGTGTCATGATGAGCTGCACAAAGTTCATTTCAACAATGCTGAGATGCTGGAGGAAAAAGAACTGTTACAATTGTTGAAGATTAATTTGAAGTTATATTAACCCCTACCCTTGGCTTATGTTATTTCTAACATTTATATCTCAAGTCCTGCCACTGCTTAAATTCATTGCCTGCACACATTGATTTGGCTTCTGCATGCACTTGCTAGCCCCATACTAATTTCCTGAGTACCATATTCATCCATTGCACTTTTTTACAGCCCTGAGTTTCCTCACTTACTTTGCAAGTCTTCTGTTGTGAATTGTTGCTTGGAATTTGTTTGTCCCCCGATAAATTATTCAGTATTTTGCATCGACTAACTGCCATACCTTTAAGGTTGCAGATCTAGGACCATGGCACACCTTGCATGTTAATACACCAGACCCACAAGGTGAAAGACACTGCCAAAATGACCATCATGATGGCAAATCAAATAAAAGCTCATTGTCAAAACTTGGAATTCGCTTCTTGTCGCATACCACACACTGCAGTGTGTGTGTATTACCGTATTGACCATGCTGGGATCTGCGTGTGCATGTTGGCCGTTGTTCTCACATCTAAAAAACATCAAGACCAAGCTCCAATCATGTTTAAAGATCACATATTATTTGCTTTTTCCACAAGTTAACGCAGTTGTAAGGCACTTATATGAAATATCTGTGACACTCTTTGGTCAAAATAGCAAACAGATGCTGCAGGACAGCGTCCGTCATTCCTGTCTCAAACAGCTCTGTCAGAGAAGCCTCTGAAAATGAAACATTGCGTGCATGCAATGAATGTGCATGCACGTGCACACACATCTTGTGCACGTGCCTCATTGTATGCTCATCAATAAGATAAATAAATGGAAAAAATTTAGACATTGGTGGGAAAAGTAGCAAAAATTCCTATTGAAAAAGAAAAAAAAGTTTTCAGGTCGCATGGGACCAACCATAGAAACTACTACAGCATCGAGTGTGCATGATGATGATGATGATGAATATATTTATTAGATAGAATGTTAGAGTACAAGTACAGTCACACAGTAGCATGTATTACAGTACAAATAACGTCAAACATCCGGTCTAAGAGGAGCATTTCAAAAAAGCCCTTGCGGGCTTGTTTCCGTTGAAAGTCCTTCGTACTGCATGTGCACGTCTTCGTACTGTGACGTCACAGTAAGCAAGATTTCTTCCAGAAGCATTTCTGTACTTGATTACAGAACTACACAAACTACGCAGGATTGACTGGATGCTTTATTTAGCTGTTTTTTGGTTGATAATGACCCAAACCCTCAATAATAGTGTTGAAACATGGGAAAAGTGAGTTTTTCATGAAATGGGACCCTAAAGGATGGAAGCCTCAGCGCCTGCATGAAGCTTAACCTCGCCACTTATTAACCAGATTACAAAGTCATCAGCAAAACCATGCAACCCCGGAATTTGCATTAATGCTAATATGACGTATACTTTATTCTTATTTAGCTTCTATATCACAATGTCATTAAAAAGAATAAATTCAGAGACTGAATATACTCTAAAATTGTTGGTCTTACTTAAAAATGCATGCATTTAGTTGTGTAATGTATGGCTCTTACAGAAAGACATTATTTCCATGGCTCTCTCATCCAAAAATGTTTCCTGACCCCTGATCTGGACATTCATTTATTTTATTCTGTATGTCTAAACCTGTTGCTCTCTGAGGAGCGAAGGAAGCCTGTTGACAGAACATCATTCATCCATCCACTATATTCCTCTTTTCCACTTTGTGGGCCATGGGAGTTGCTGGCTGCTATAGGTGAAGGGTGGGGTACACATTTACATACGAACTCCACACAGACAGGATTCGAACCTGGTACCTTCTTGCTGGGAGGCAACAGCGCTTACCACTACGCCACCGTGCCGCCAACAGAACATCACATTCTATTATTGCAAAATGGAAAGCAAATTTGTTGTCTGGCCAACATATTGTGAAGGATCATGTCCAGTCACTGTCAGGATGTCATTGTAGAGCTTCAGTCCACTCTGTAGTAACTTCACATCCCCTCTGACACACAATGCAATTACAGGACCCTGTCAGAGGAAACAGCATCATAATGAATTACATTCAATTTCTCTGCTTGTGAGGAAATTAAGTTTATCCCATGCAGACAGTCATCCTGTTGCTAAGTCCACCTCATTATCTTCATTTTATGGTCAAGGCTATCATTAAGGTTGCTAATATACTCATGTACAGTTTTTATTTTATTCTTCTCATGATTAAAGGGGAGATAGAGAAATAGAGTGCAGGGCAGGCACAGGCACTGTTTGAGACTAAACTCTCTTAACTCAGAACTATGACAAAGACCCATTCTAAACACTATGTTAATTAAGCAGGGAACTGGAACTTAATGTTGGGTGCATATAGAAGAGGGTGCAGATTTTCATCACTTATTAGAGCTCTCTTTGAGTAGTGAATGTCCATCCATTCACTCCTGGTCTGCCTCCATTATTGTTCCTCCTACTACCCTGTTGCTTCATCCTCGGTCAATGGAGACTGCACTTTTTAAACCTTTAACTAACCATAGCTACCAGGTGATGATGAGTTTTATTTTGGTTGTCAGATTAAGACAAAAAATACAACTTAAACAAAACAAAATATATATTACAACCAAAAAAGGAATAGGCAGAAGCAATGCTTATTGTAGCCTATCCTATATAGGTAAAGCAAATGCTGTATGGTTGCACAATGCCAAGCAACCTTTTATTTTCTAAGGCCATTATACTATATGAACACTATTGCATTGATAATAATGAGGTGGAAAAAAAGTTGATTTTCACTTTAGATTTACTACTCCTGCGAACCTCAAAATCTACTGATGTGCTAAAAATGCATGTGTTTTAAGTGTCAAAATTTATATTATGACATAAATTCTACTTTATTCTAAATGTAAAATTAAACCCACAATATTGGACCTAAAACTGATATCCTTCCTTTTGCTTCCTTTCCATCAAGTTGCAGATTGTATATTCCAGTGGAAGCGTTAGGATGATAAGAGTTATATGAAATTGTCAAAATATTTTTGTGTTGTGGGTTAAACTACTTTAGGGACAAATAAGCGTTTGTGTTTAAACAAAATATTTAATTATTATCTGTTTGGACAGTATAACCCAAAATCACCCTTAGTAATACCCCTTTAGTTTGAAATCTACTCTCTCTGATGCACATTAAATGTTTTCCCTTTGGCTAACAAGATAAATAAGGTAAGATTAGATTTTAACCATTAAATCAATACTCAAGATGCAATTCATCTATTATTCACGAGATAATATAAATGTAAAATAAACCAATCTTAATTGTCACTATTATATGTTGGAGCTAAAATATTGATCTGCCTAAATTTATATCTTGGACTTGACCTGTTATCTCAAACTAAGAAATCAAATTGAATTATGGGGTCATTTTTTCTCTCCAAACAGCTGTCCGCATTCTAATGAGATAAAACTGGCCACGACTGCTCAAATATTCCCCTTCACTGTCCCTACTACCACCTGCCACTAAGAAGAACTATCCTATACTATACTATAGAGTAATATGGCTTTTACTGAGGTCATATTAGATAACAGGTAATGTAGGCCTTCAAACTTTCAAAAATGTAAATGCTATCTCCTGCTGCCACCTGGGGCAACCAGAGTGTGAAGTTCCTACGGCACATCTTAAACTATGTAAAGGCCAGTACTAAACCAGTAAAGATCAGCAGCTAATATGTGCTTTGGAGAAGTATTTTGTACCTAAGCTTTAGCTGCGAGTGAATAATTATGGTCATGCATGTGTGCTGTTGTTGCAAATGTGCTATAAAAAGGCAAGTTGCTGAACTTGAGATTGCACTTACACTAGAGACAACTGCAGAAACAGCTCAGAATAGAAAACCCGAATTCCGCAATGACAACTAAAGACATTCAGGTTTTGCCTTAAACTTCATTGATGCTGAACACGATCAGTGGTAGTGTGTGAGCATTTTCATTTTCCCTAGATTTTTATTTATCCCTTGATTTATTTAGTCATTTTAGTCAGAGGGAGTATTATTTACTTATACTTCCTCTGAATTATTCCCTGAATAATAACAAAAAAAACATTTGAATTTGCAGGCTGGTTCAGTCATAATTAATTTTTTATTCAGGTAAGAATTAGACGAGACTTTAACCCTCTATGGCAAGACACTGCCCTCAGGCAACAGTCAACCTTTTCAGCCTTCCCAGCGCTCCTTTATTTTTTTTAATAGAATATCACACACACACACAATAAAAAATCATGTATGACATTTGTGACTAATTAAATGTGGGGTGTGTGGATTTGAAGATTTCTTTGGGAGTGGAACAGTCCTTTCGAGAAGTGAAGCAATTTAACAAAGTACCTGCAGAAGGTAAGCTCATCATTTATTTATATTTATTTTTACCATGTTACCGTGTGAATAAGTTGTTTGATAAAAAATTTGATGGAGTAACAATACTTTTTGTTTCTATTAAATCTGTGTGTTTTTTGTTCATTGCCTCAGAACATTGAGCAGTTAGTCTATTTCTGTTCACAGGAAATGGATGTAATATTTTATCGTTAAAAAGAACCAGATCAGGTTTTAGGGACAGTTTGGGACGGCTCAGGGGTGAGTCAGTTGACAGTGTGGGAAGGTTAAATCTAATCATCGTGACTCCGGGCATGAAGTGAAAAGTGAAGGTAATGATGACGAACCAGAGGAAGATGCTCCAAAGCTTTCCCAAAGCAAACACCATCACTGATTATCCAGAATGGAAGGGCAGCCTTCAAAGATCAGATGAGGATGCAGCTAAAGAACGGCACCTTCTCTCTGTTTAAGTCAGAGTTCCCACGCAGCCCTGATGCTTGTCTGAGTACATTACCATAAATAATTATTTCTGCCACTCATACTGGAATCAGGTATTACTTCTCCTAGTAGACAGCATGTTACTAAATTACAATAGTAGAACATTCTCAGGATTTCACTGCAAATTTACAGTCAGGTTTAACAGTGTAGTGTTTCTATGAGTCACCAGATTATTCAACATTCTATGTTTTGGCTGTATTGGTTTTTTTCTTGTCCTGTTCTTGGTGTCAATATTTTTCCCTTCATCTTGTTTTCCAAGAATTTCTTTCATGCTAACAGTAATCTCTCTGCATTCAAGAATTCAGGGCCAGCCACCCACTCTAGCCCCCCGCGAGCTCTCTGGAAGATCAAGTCTCAGCTGGTCGGTCTGAAACTTCTCAGCTGGTCATCTGCCCTCACCAGACTCCCCCGTGTCTCCAAGTATAATAACACTCTTAATTAAATAGAAGAAAGAAGAAAAAACAGCATTAACATTTCATTGCTTTATAACAGAAGGAAATGAAACTAATCTTTTTGAATACATGATTTGTGCAAAAACCCAGAATCTACCTGTACTGTTTCTTCCTTCTTTCATAGGCATTTATTTCGTATTTCTGCATTTCATTTCCCATTTCCTCATTCAATATTTTCTCATTAAATTTTTATATCCTCATTTTCCAATGTCCTTTGACATCAAAGAGATATGGACGTCTAATCCTTGAATTTAAATATCTTTAGTTTAAGATTAACCTACGGTATACTAGTGTAGGTCAAATATTTAAATCGTTCCCCAAACCTGGTGAAGAATAACCACAGCTTAAAATGTGAAGTTAACTCTTCCCTTTATTTTTTAGCTTCTCTTAAAATTTTATTAGACATCAATCTCATGCTGAATCGCAGTTTCAAAGCTGCACAAAGTGCCCTTTATGCTCCTTTTCACTTTACACTGTTTTGGGGTTTCTTTGTTAATCAATTCATGTTGTTGTTACTTTACCTTTTTAAGATTGTATACCATGCAAACAATATTGTATCACCAAGCTTAAAGATCTTGAGAGCTTCATCTTCATAGGTTTGTAGATGTACTGTGTTTGCACACAGTCCTGGTGGTTGGCAGTTGTGATGATCCCATTTAACAGTAATGTTAAGAAGAATGAGCATGAGAAAATCAAGAAGGACTGGGGACAGAAGGAAGAGAAAAAAAATGCAGAAGGTCAAAGTGGACTCCAGAATTGAGCATCAGGGGTTGTGACCCCCCGCAATGGACACATTGTTCCAACAGGTTCAATGGTCTGTGCCAATATTTATTTCACAAAAAAGAAAAATGTTGAATTAAAACAAAATGTATTTCAATCTGTGGGCAGTTGTAAAGTAATGTATATTTATGAGAAGATGTCAGTGGTTCTAATTTATGTACTATTTGGGGAAATTTGCTCCAAGTTTACCTTAAAGCTGCCCTCGAGGAAGCAACATAACCTTCAGCTGCTCCAGAGGAACTGCTCACTGATCAATAGTTTAAGACTGTATTTGTACTCGGCAGCTCCCAGGTGTGGCTGTATTTTAAAAGTGAGGTATATGGCATCTGGGGGTGAGCACTTGAGGCCAGTAATCGTTTCCTGAATAAATTTAGATCAGGAAAAACTGTCTGCTTGCAGCTACTATTGCAACACCCTGAAAGTATATATACACCTTTATTATTATGTATGTTACTTTATATTGAACCATCCATCCATTTTCTCCTAGACAAGACGACCTCAATTGTCTCATCTACAACCTCTTCATCCGCACTATTTGTCACGGGTTAAATGGAACTTTAATTTATTAAATGATTATTCTGTATTATAGATAAGAGATTAACACCACAGAGTTGTTGGAACGCTGTACTGATGGAATACATACTTCAACCAACTGTTAACATTGACCCTTCTGAGAATTCAGCCCCAATTTGACACATTAAGCAGTTACCATATACCTGGTTTAGATCGTGTTGATGGCTGAGATGTGTCATGGTTAATCTAATCATATCTAATGTGTTTGTTTGTCTAGAAATGTCAACATCCATCCATTTTCTTAACACTTTATCTGTAATCGTATCGCAGGTAGTAATGGGCGAGAGGCAGGGCACACCCTGGGCAAGCCGCCAGTTGATCGCAGGCCTACACATAGACAGAAAATCATTCACACACAGACACTCAAACCTACGATCAATTTAGCGGGACCAATTCACCTAATTTGCATATTTTTGGTGGTGGGAGGAAGCCGAAGAACCCGGAGAGAACCCACGCAGACACGCGGAGAACATGCAAACTCCTCACAGACAGGCAGCAAGTTGGATTTTATCCTGGCTGTGACCATCTTGCTGTGAGGCAACAGCGCAACTCACTACGCCACCATTCTGCCCTCGGACCAACATGGTTTGATATAATTTTTCAAAATGATCTTCCTCAGCCTCACAATCTGAAATGAGAGACAATACCAGTGAGTATAAAGTGCAGATGTTAGAGACAGTGCCACTGTAAATTGACACAAGGGCCAACAGGCTTCAGAACCTTGTTGTGCTGTTGATGATGTAGCAAAGCACTTCTGCCTCTGAGAGTCTCTAATAGCACCAAAGGCACCAGAGTCCACATTCGCACAGAAGAAAACTCTGATATTTGTATCATTTAGCCTATCTCAGCATTTTCAGTCCTGACTTACATTGTTAGCGGCCACCTCTGTTGTGTTTAAGATCACTGGGTCTACTGTGGTCTCAGCACAGACTTTGTAGGAGAGTGTTTTATTATAACAGGCCAAATCTCACATCTCACAGGGAATTGGTCACCTTAGATGATTTACATTTTCTTACCTGACCTAATATTATTCAGTCGGACAAGCTAAACCAGAGCTGCGGCTTTGTCAGGAATTCCATACCCCAAATCTCAAGAGGATGCCCTGAATCCTTAAATACAAAATGACGGAGAAAATCTGACACTTACAAATCCCCTGCCTAATCACCTCTCACCAGTAACAAACAAAAAAGCAAAAGCAACGTATAATGAATCTGGCTGAGCACAAGACCCAAAATA
Source organism: Brachionichthys hirsutus (assembly GCF_040956055.1). Classification (NCBI taxonomy): domain Eukaryota; kingdom Metazoa; phylum Chordata; class Actinopteri; order Lophiiformes; family Brachionichthyidae; genus Brachionichthys; species Brachionichthys hirsutus. The sequence goes on along the minus strand of NW_027180614.1, from coordinate 38,412 downwards.
ATTAGCCAATTAAAGGTGTGAAGCAACAAAGAGGATGCAGCATATGCAATGTCTCAAGGTCAAACACATTTAAATGCAAATTCAAATAACCGATCAGAGAGGAAGAAATGTGGTATAACAGCCACGTACAAATGAAACCATCTGCCTTCACATAGACAAAGTAACTGAATAGTTATAGGAATGTGCTTACATTGTGCAGTAAATTAGCAAATTGCTTCGATGAGAACAGAGTGTAATTATCAAACATCAAGAAGTGCTACTCATATAAAAGACACAAGCTGAATAATGATTGAATGCAATTAAGAGTTTGCTGAAGAATCCTGCAAGGAGAGAAAAATAACAACTATTGCCAGACTTTGCTGCATCCTACATGTTTGTTGATTGATAACATGAGCCAACACAACATTTATTGATAAGTGATTTTTCAGGCCAGCCTCCACGCATTGGCTGGCAGGATAAGACAAAGTGGAGGAAAACCACATTTGAAATGCCGGGGGTGTAGAAACATGGATAACAGAATCAATACAACTAAGGCTACACAATTTCTTTGTGCCAAACTTGTTAAAAGGTTTTTGTGAGCCAACCTGTCAACCATGTATAGATGACGTATTCCACTGTTAACACGCAGGTGGCTTTGGGAGACTTTACACCACTTCCATTTAATTATCCTTAAATCACTTCAAGATTCAACAGTGGTTCTAAAAAAAAAGATGTATGTTCACTCATTGTTATGCGCCTCATCTGTGAGCAACTGCTTAAACACACACGCGCAAGCAAACCGATGTGTGGCAAGAGGGACACACCCCGACACACTCGCCACTCAACTGTGGACGCCTCAGATTTAATTAGAGGCTGATTTCAAATCATTATGTAACTGCAAACAAATGGAAATAGACCAGACTCCTGACAGCTCAGTTGACCAGATGAGAGAATCTCAAATGGAAGGAAAACCAAAATCTCCTTTTAGTTTACTAAACAATTATCTGATCATGATTCAGGGGAATTGTAAGTTGAACGACGACCTATCAGAGTGAAATCTTCAACACTTCTGCTTTCAGAATAACAAAGCATTTTCTTCACCATTGGATGATTAAAATAATACAATCTTCTTTATTGTGTAATCACTGATGTCTGTCCTATAATTACCGACAGCACCGTTTTCTCACAGTCTTGCAGTGAACTATTCAAGTTAGTGCGTGATTACTGTGTGCTGCTGAAATTGTTGAAACTATGAATACACACTGCCATGAAATATTCAAAAAAATGTCAAAATGTTTGCAAAAAAAATTACACACTAGTTGAATGTCTGCAATCAACAGAGCATTTCTCTTTTTTCTATTCTTTTTTTTTTTCACTCCATGGCACCAAACCTTGAGAGTAGCTCCTGCATCCCTAATGGTGGATATGAGACGCAATATCTCCTGGAACTCTAACCCTTAGATAATCAGAACTTATTTTCCTTCCTAAATGCAGCTGATTCCACCTCTGATGTGTATTGTATGCTATCTGGAGCGACAATCTGCTATTTCAGCACTAAATATTTTGCACTGGATGTGGTCCTCATAAAGAAAAGCAGATTTCAACACTGATTTATTATTGCATTGCCATAAAATTACATTGGCACGCAAACAGGTTATGTATTCACTGCTGTCAGTCATCATCCTTCCTAAAGTAAACACATTTTGACTTCATTATGATTTGCATAATTCACAGGAAGCTGTAAACATTATACAATATATATTAAATCAAAATTCTGATGAGACCTAATTGCACAGGAGATTACTTTTGAGAATAAATATAAAAAGTTAACCTGAGTTTCAGCACAAACTTGGGGCATGACTCGCAGCTTCTTTGTTACAAGATTTACTTTCAGTGGAAAAAAGATGTTTTGATAGCACTCAATTCCCAAGTGATATTTTCCGTTATGGTACCATCTGCTGGGAAGAATTCTGAATGTGCTTTTTGGCTGAGCGTCTATATATAGGAAGACATGGTGACGTGTGAAGTCAAAGGCAAAGTCCACGTTGGATGTGGTGGATGGATAAAAGCAGGAATTTTACAACCAGAAGACTCAGATTTATGTTTTCATTCTCGGATCACCTACTCAGATCTGTTACCGACCTCTAGTTACAGTAGGTGCGTTTACATGGACACATTTAACCCGGTTAAAATCCTGATCGGAATAAAAATGCTTTATGGACACACCTTAACCGGAATAGTCTAACCCAATCCAGCCTGATCCGGTCACAATTCTATCCCGATCGAGAGGGGTGGTTTATACCGGCAAGGTAAAAAAGAAAATCAGGCAAAGGTTCAGAAACGAGACTATGGCTATGGCTTGAGAAAAAAAGGCTGGAACGTGACTGTGAGTTTCAACGAATTGGCAGAGGACTGAAAACAGAGGGAGGGAGACAAGAAAGCCGGGTGATGAAGGGAACGAGGAGCAGGTGTGACAATCAGAGCAGGTGTGACCACGAGAGGGAAGGAGGTCAGACACAGAACACAGGAAGTAAAGCAACACATAAAGGCAGGGAATGAAGCATAAAATAATACAATGGGGAAAAGCACAAACATGACGCAAACTATGGCTTGGGTGATTCCATGTTAACATTTGTAAAGGAAATTTCTGACAGTATTTCATTGTGGATATGGCAGAATGTTGAAAATTTGTATTTTGCAGGCCTATGAAACTCAGCTTGGTCTATTGAATGAAAACCTATGACAGAGATGCAGTGATTCTTATCTGTCGTATGTGGCCTGTAGAATCCTGCCTAGCTCCTTTATACACTTTTGTGTAATTTAACATTCTGCAGACCAAATAAACACAGAATGTTAAACTAACCATCAGTTAGTTTTGGAAAAAAAAATGCATCCCCATACAATAACTTCTGCTGTGGTGAAAGTATAATGACCAAAGTTAAAAACACATGGATAACACCAAAAATAAATTACCAAATATACCAAAGCAAATCATTTTCTGATTTTTGTATGACAATCAAGAAAAAAGAAATAAATTATACCCAAGGCTATTTACAACATACTTTGTAAAGAAACATTCCTTTAATTTATTTTGTTAAACCATCGCTGATGTGAACGGTCCACTCGACAAGAGAATATTGATAATGAAAGCGCAGGGTTCATTAATTAGGCACAATAAGGCTTCAAAGCTTTTTCATACTGGAAATGTAATTCACTCAGGAGAGCTATGGTAGTCCTGGTATGTCTGGAGTTCAGTTTCATTCAAATAAACAATATATAATGTATATTCCTATAGATGATACATATACACCTGTATTTTTTTTCTTAAACCATCCTTCACTTTAACCCTTCTTAAGCAACCTTCAGAACTTTTCTTCACAAACTCAAGCGTTCATAGCCGATGCTCCATAATGGAAGCAGACTCGCAGCACAGCACAATAAAAGCAGCAATTTCTCTGTTTAAATCCATCAAGCTTTTAACCTTCCGAGGATAGATGTGTTTAGATTACTGCCAAATGTGTTAAATAGTTATAACGAATGGACCTTTCCAAGTTACTGCTGAAATTGTATTGTGGAAATGTATCTCGAATGACATGAGCACAATTATCTTCCCCATTTTAAGTGATTCTTATAAAAGCGCTGTGCAGGAGGATACTCGCACGACATGATTCTGTAATGACAGGGGTTAGGAGATCAGAATGAATTGATAATCCATCCTTTTGTCTTCTGGGGCCGGTTTTTCAATCTAAATCTGCTTCTTTGCAGAATTCATGTGACGTGGATTATTTGGAGATTTTGTCAGTTGCCATGTTAGTGAAGAAAATAGAGGAGATGAAGAAGCGATTGGCAAGTGTGATAATCAGGATAGAAACCTATGAAAGGACAAAAGGTGGTGGACTTTGCCAAAAAGATGGAAATGGCAGTAGTTAACACTTATTTTCAGAAGAGACTAGAACATAGGGTGACCTGCAAGATTGGAGCACACAGGTTGTTCTACAACATGAAAAATACTGTAAATTCAGTCTGTAAAAACGCAACCACAGCAGAGTAACATAATGACACAGGAAGCTGGGCCCTGGGTGAATACCACTGTTCTTTATGGTCAGCATCAATCCCCCACATCCCACTTAATTTTTGCAGAGGGCCAGAAAAAGGTGATGTCATCAGCTGTTTATACCGTACTGTTTTAATAGACTTAATATAGAAGGAAATGTGATATTTTGTCCACAGTTATATTGAATCTCATGTTGGATTGCAAGTTGTCATTAAGGAAATGAAATTTGGCCCTTTCATTCAATTGTGCTGGCTTGGCTTGAGAGATAGTTTTAGTCTATCCCGGCTAACATTGGGGGGGCTGTCTCAGTCATAAAAGGGTCCGATATGCACCGGATCTGATCCAGAATGAAGTTTGGGGAAAAAATACAATTTCTACATTGAAAACCCATTTATGGATTCATAAATCAGTTAAAAATACACATCAACTCTAATTCACTTTTACTTTTCATGGTTGGTGTCTAAAGTTACCAGGAATAATTTAGAACATTTTGATGATGATCGAGATCAGCATGTGGATAGTGTAACTCCAATTACGAGGATAATGAGCTGCTTTTGTAGTTTGTGTATTTGCTTGTTTGATTGATACAGAGAAAATGTTTAATGGCGAGCCGAGTCAGACCAGGGACAAAATGTGTGCTGAAAAATATCACTGTTGCAGCAAAGCAAAATACTCCTTGAACAAAAGGTGGTGTAAAAAGTGCCATTTTTTTATATTCAAAAGTGACTTTTTTCTTCAAAGAAATTCCCACATCTGTCTCCTCTTAAATTATTACCTTGCACAGTGGATATTTTTGCACAACGCATGCATGTAATTTTATCTTTACAGCTTTGATGGATGAGACTCAACATTTCGAGTTTTATAGATTTCTTAGGTTTGTGCAGTGTTATTTTTGCAGTCTCTTCTAGCTTTTCCTGTTCTATTGAACAGATGGATGAAGGTAGGTATGGGCTTAGTGAGGGCAACGGAGTGTGGCTCGCCTCAACCCTGTCACTTTGATAGAGTGAATACATTGTGAGAGATAATGGAAACTTTCTACTCAGCGAGGGCTGGAATAAAGAGAGCCTTCCTGCTCATTCATCAACATTGATTACTGTACAGCTCATGGCATGGAAAGAGCATGGGAGCAGTACTCCTCACAAAGACTCTGCTGAATTGCAGGTAGACAAATCAGAAAACAACAAAAGTGCAATATTGGTCTTTTAAGAAACATCACCCCAATTTGTTTCAAGGTGCGACTGTACAAGATCTGAAACAGTCAGGTCCAGGGTTATAAGGAAGGTTGTACTGCATACAGCATTGCATAACAACATATAGTTTAGCTGCTGGGAATGACAATCTTAAAGGGACCAATAGCTAATTTTGCACTATTTAATATATACATGTAGAAAAAGGCAAACATTCATCGTGCACTTAGAGCACACCAAAGCCATGTTAACAAGACAACAATGAAGAGAATATTGGCATTTCACCTCAGAGCAACATAACTGCTCTTCTCAGATTTTGGACAGTGGTGTTCATATAAAGTTCAGTGTTTTCCCTCTAATTGACATAAACTAGTGCCTAAAGTTGTCATTATTAACCATGCACAGCAATCAAAGATATCTGTTAATTAGACTGCTTAGAAAGGTTTAGTTCTTGTTTTTGCCAAGAGCTTGAAATAGACTCCCTCCAGCTTTTCAGGATTCACCAGCATATATGTGTGTATTCATTAATTAATATTCCAAACGCTCTATCTGTAACCAGATTGCGTGCAGTGATGGAGCCTATCCCAGCAGTCTGCGGGCGAGAGGCAGGGAAAGGACAAGCCACCAGTTCATCACAGGGCTATTCAGTTCGTTCAGCTTCATTTCCTTGAAGATGCAGCCTTAGGTTACGATGGAGCCTATCCTAGCTGACTAAGGCTGAGAGGCTGGGTACACCCTGGACGAGTCGCCAGTTCGTCGTAGGGCCCACACAGACAGACAATTCTGGAGTGTTAAGTCACCTAAGTTTTATGTTTTTGGTGAGGAAGCCGGAGAACCCGGAGAAAATTCACACAGACATAGGGAGAAGAAGCAATCTCCTCACAGAAAGGCCTCAGGTGGAATCAAACCCGGGACCTCCTTGCTGCGAAGCAACAGCACTAACCACTGCACCACCATGCTGCTCCGGTTCTTCTTTAATATTGTAATTGTCAAGTCCACATAATCTGAGAAAACAGTTGAAAGAATGAGAGTGCCCTGTTTTCAATGGTCCAACACACAAAAATGAAATGAAAGACAATAGAGAAGTTGATTTCAGCACAATTTACTTCCTGGTGATTTGATTAATCAGTTGTTGCAGGTGATGCAGTTGAGAAACATCTCAGCACATTGCCAGTCCCTCATTGCATATTGTCCAAAGTAATGCTTCACAGATATCCCACTCTTGGTTGGATTATTCAGGCAAGTTAGACAAGCAGTATTCAGCATTTATGCTGTAGCCTTGTGAATGGGTTTGCTGTCTGAGCTGTTGAATGTGAAATACTTCCTAGTTTTAAGCAACTTTTTTTTTTACTTCCCTGTTGTTTGATGACTCCAGGGATACAGCGATGATTGTTTGTTTGCTTCGACGCTCTCCAATGCTGCGTGCTTGTCAATATTTTCCCTCCTCAACCCCCTGGAGCAGGCGCTCTGCATGGCTCACCTCATAGTTGAGCAACTTTTGTTCAGTACCTCATTTACAATCTGTTCCGTCAGCATAACTGAAGTGTCCTCGCTTATCCTACTGTGAGTTGGCTATCACAGTAAAATGGTCTCAGTTAAGCAGAACTCATTTGCACATTTGATTGGGTGGAGAGAAGTCAGGATCAGTGGGCTGCCTCCCCATGAATAAAAAAAAAATCATAAATTGGAATTTTGAATTGAAAGTTTCTTGAAATATTTTCACAATCTCGTGGAAGGGGAATAGATTACAACATTATACAGGACTTTCTTTCTTTTTAACACACTAAATTAAATTCACAGCATGCTCAGAAATAGCCGCATTTTCATCAACTGACCATTAACTTGATAATGAGCCTTGCTCTGTTGGTGTAATATTGTTTCGCTGCCGTTATCTGGAGCATATTAAAGGCTCTGCTCTGCTACATCTCTGTAACCAGAGGCATGCAATGCATACTGAACAATTTAGAGAGCAACACTATGAAAATGTCAACAGAAATTCCAGCTATGTTGTGAATTAAAAGACACAGGACTGACAGCTTGATATACAAATTGCCATCATAGAAACTCAGAGGTTTGTTTGTGCTGTCATTGTTTGAAGCAGATTTAATTACTTACTTAGCAGCCATGGACAAGTATTGAAACTTAGCTAGATGAATTTCTTCCGCCATAATTCACTGCTTGCAGTAAAAGTAATCAGACTCTTTGGGGGGAAACCTTTCTAGGTGTGAGCTTTCTTCGTGACTTTTGCCAGTAAGGCCACCGCAGTAGCTTATTGCTGAGGGTGCTGTGATTTGCTGAATAAGCTGTCATGTGTTAATGTGAAAGTGAGACCTTTCTCTCTCCTTGTTCAGCAGCAGTGACACTTTCCCATTAAGAAATGTTTCAGTTTGAGGCTATTAATTTAGTGCACATGGCAATCCTGCAGCTGCAAAGGTTCTAGCAATGGTAGTAAAATGAACTTAATGAGTTATTTTACTGGATCAGTCATTCTTTATATCGAACATTTAAAAAGAAGATATTGATTAGCGAAGAAATTCGATTTTTTTCAATTTGATATAGATTAAATGTCTGCACCAAATGTAGGATATGCACGAGTGCATTTCCGCAACCAGTGTCCTCACTTGGCAAAAAGACATGAATATGAAAATGTGAAGTGATCTCTGTAAAAAAGCCAGCTGTTACTTGCGTTGCAGTACATGCACCAGACTGATTGGTTTGACTGCTTAACATAATGCAAATATTGCAAGGTGGGAATTCCCAACGGTGAAGTAATTTTTGAGACTATTGCATCCAGATGTGTCTCACCAAGGAGGGTGCATATGTAAAAATGGGCCTTTCTGCAAAGTGTGTCCATACTGGCCTTTGGAAGTAGGTTCCGCAGCCTATGGAGCAGATCAGCCAGGCAACAGCTCTTCCCGCAGGCCATAAGACTACTTAAATGATTATAATGTTTTCCCCCCCTTTCCTCTGAACGCACCTCCACAGGACTGCTCTGCTAAGGTTTTCTGTGCTGTATTGCCATGGGAAATACATTTGACTGTGCATACATTTTTCATTTAATTTATCTTTACTATAAAGTTTTTACATGTATATTTCACTTACTGTGTATTTATTGTTTCTGACATGAGTCCTGCTCTGCTTTGAGCCATTGCAGCGAAATTTCATTGTGATGCCAATCTAAATGACTAATAAGGTCTAAGTCTAAGGAATAGCACGATTCCACTGCAACAATAATGGTTGCAAGTGGACCTACTATTTGCAAGTGTTTTTAATAGCAACATACCTTTTTGTAATAACATTGGAAACACCCCCAGCTTGAGAACTGTTAAGCCAGGTTTCCCCTCAAATTTCCCATGGGCACCATTATACTGTTGAGCCAGAAAGTTTCCTGTCATCCTTGAGGTGCTGCTGTGATAGCAAGACACAGGACCCAAGTTAGATATCTTTCCCCCCTTCATCTACACTGCTTTGATAATCTTAAAAAGTCTCATCTGGCTCACCAGGATATAGCGATCAACTTACAAACCTGGGCACTACGACATAAAGAATTGCATTCGACCTTGACGGCAGGGGACTCTCACTCAGTTATAGATCAACTTTAATATGTACTGCGTGTCTCATACAAAAGAAATGCTGGCCCTTATCTTTTAGTAGTTTTATTTCAAAAGTTTATTTTTGCGCCTGCAAAAATAAACATGTACCTACATATTAATCCTCCACATATGGCCAAGAGAGTGAGGCCTTTTCACTGTTAAAGTTATTAAATGTGTTGAATTCTGGATGGGAAGGCAAATATGTCCTTCAAACAGAGGATCAGATAATATCAGATAGTCTTACTCACGGTGAGCCCAGTCCAATCACCAGAGGCGTCAATACGGCATAGTTAACAAAACTGAGAAGCCCAGAGTTATCCGTGATCTAAAGCAGGCTGACAAGGCGGAGGACACCAGGGGAGTGAGCCGGGATATACCTGTTTATTTAATCTGTCTTGCCCACATCTCCAGTGGAACACTCAAGTGTAAGTGTGTGAAAGGAGGAAACACTGTCAGATCATAGATATTTTATTTATTAGCTTTTACTTTCAGTCGATCGCTGCTTAATTATTCAGTCAGTCTGCCATCTTGCCATCTTACATTTTCATCAATACCATTATGCTGTTGATGGTTTTCTGATGTAATGTTGGTTTCCTCACACAAGTAGGAGCCTTCAAATAACACAATATCTCTCAAACTGTACATTAGCAATGTACATTATTACTTTCTATATGAAGCAGCACTGCATGAAAATGATGATAAATTTATCCAACCTATTCCAACTTTATCATTTTTGTTTATTTGCAAGCATCCAAATGAGTCAAGACTCATTAAGTTAATTTCCTGACAAAGCCACACCAGAACCAACCTGAAATCCTACGAAAACAAAAATCTAATCAATGGTCCAGGCCAGCCTATACTGGTGCTCATCTCCATAGCTACCAGCATACGTCAAGCACTTTGCAGGGTGGCTGATGGAATTAATTAAGAGTAAAGGAGGTTTGCGTCATTTGGTTTTCAGTGGATTCCAAGGTAATGTTTGAAAAGAGGCAAATATAGCATCAGATTTTACATATTAGTCCCACTGCCTTGGCTATTCCATACTGTAATGACCAAAAGCAACAACAACAACAACAACATCAATAATAGTAGGCAATATTAAAAACATATCTCTTAATAGAGCAATTTGCAGAGGGATGAGGGTGAATCATTTGGGTTTCCAGATGATTTGAAAATAGCTCTGCTCCATTAAGCAGATTGCCTGATGAGGATGTTGGGACACGAGGGATGACGAGGCTAAAATCTGCTTCAAGTTTACTCCACTGAAGCTTTGTTCCTGCAGGCACAACAGAGGTTACGCCACAGTGCCTCCTTCAATTCTAATTAACGCTGCTTTGGAATCTAAGGCTTGCCTCTCATGACGACCCAGTGGAATTGAAACTTTTCATATTTTTTTTCAGTGTCACATTCTCTAGATGAGAACATTAAGGGAACATCGTAGGTGCAAAGACTCCCAAAAATAAATCTGTCTGAACTATCCCATTATGTGCCAAGTGGGAAGGAGAGATTAAATCTTCTGTTGACTCATGGGTTTATCAGCAGTCACATTGCCCTTGGCGAGGTCTCCTGTTGCTTAAGCACCGTTTGGGACCATGTTTGTCTTTCTTGAAAGATATTAGCCTTTATAATTGAGATTAAAGATCTGGAATCCAACCCTTAATTTCACATTTCAAGGTTGTTTTGCAACTCCATCAAGCAAATTAAATACATTTCTGATTGCTCCAATTGATTGCTCAATCTTTGAGTAAATGCGCCATCAATTTGTAATACATATTAAGAGCTTTCAGAAAAGACAGACTGTTATGTACAAATTTGCACAATGAAATGTGTCCTATAAATTATAAGGCTGTGGCTTTGTCAGTTACTACTGGCTGTCACAGTTTGTCTTCGATATAATTTAGATAACTTCATTTATAATGCTCTTGGGTTTGTGCCAACATATATTAGAAAAATATGGACAATAACAGATCTATTTAATCTCGCAATGAAATGAGAAAAAAAAAATGTTCATCATTATGTGTTCAACTTTGATTTTTCATGTGCTATGAATGACTTTGAAATGATTAACATTAATTGGAGTATGGCAATGATATTAGGCAGTGGTGGTGCCCAAACGATGAACTCTGTCTCACCTGATTGCCGGAGTCTTGCATAAAGGACCATCTTATAATCAGTGAGAGTGAGCAAACTTAAAATTGATGCTGAAGTTGCAACCTATTTCTTTCTGACTCATAATATCACCAAAACTCATGCTTGGCCTTTAATGGCTCTCAGAAAATTCTGCATGACATTGTACGCAGTTAAATGTTTAATTTTAGTTGACTAGAACTGTTGAAAAACTCAACTCAACAACTGCAGTTTCGTATCAACAGCTTTGGAAGTGAAAAGGCTTCAGCCAGACAAAGTGGGCAGTTTTCTTAACTTCATCTTGCATGCGATGCAATATAGGTGAATATTACGTCCCAATGTAATGCGTTGGTTACATGATGACAGCATACAAAGTTGTGCTCTAACTCTTGTAATGAATGTATTTACAGCATAACATGCATATTCCTGTATATTTAAGCAGCTGTGACATCATGAATAGCTCTCAATTCCAATTAAGCATTATCTTACTTATTAAATTATTTTTTAAGGCTTAATAACTTCATTTGTTAGTTTAAAGACCCTTCAGAAAAGTATCACCTTGCGTTTTAATTCAGTCTAGTCACATTCCGATGCAGTGACACTGTGATAACATAAACTTGGAATATAATATAAAGCAGTATCTTAACAATGTTTAAAAGTATTTTGTGATAAAGCAGATGTTAAATACTATTTAAAAAAACTATTTAAAAAGGGTAAAAAACAAATGCAATTGTTCAATTAATTTTAAATAACACTAAAATGTAGCCTGATCTTATTTTGAGTTTTACTCTGTGTTAATGTTCCATAAACATCGGCCAATTTGCGAGCACCAATCTTACCACCCTAACAGAAGTGAGTCATTCTTATTTATGATGCATGCTAAAAGGTGAACAAGCATTTTGTAAATCGTTGATTTAGTAATACAAAATTTCACAACACCAATTAAACTTTCCGAAAACACGCCTACGTGACCTAGTAGAACACACGTCATGTTTGATCGATACATGCATGTGTAAATGTTTCTGGGAAAACACTGCGTCAGACAAACAAACCCACTGGTGCATTGATTATCATTGTATTTGTCATATAAATACGAAAACCTGTGAAAAAGGTGAACAATAGTTGAACATTTGCATTTAATTGACTAATTAGTGAATTAACAACCGACTTTGAGCTTATTGGTGGGATGTTTGTAATCATCTGCAGGATTATTGACTGTGTTAGGAATCCGGCCGGAGCTTCCTGCTCCACTCTCTCTGCTCTGCCTGCCACACCCGTCACCAGCTCGTCCACATCACCTGTGCTGCTCAGCATACCTGCTGCTCATCTCCTCATCAGTCTGCTAGTCCCTGCCAGATTGTTAGTGATGATTCCTGCCTTCCAGCGTTCCTGTTTGACCTCCTCTGTATTGACCCCGCCTGCCTATCGGAATTTGTCTCTTCGTCTGCTCCTTATTGGTACTGTGGCCTGTCAAGCTCTGGATGTAATAAACTACGCTTATTGCACTTATCGTTGTGCTCTTGGGTCCACACTATCACCTGCCCTGACAGTTAGACCGTAGTGTAAACTGTAAAGATATGTTTTATACGTTATATTTACATTATTTTCAGCCTACTGTCACATAATCAGAAATAGTTTCAGCCTGTCACTCTTATTTAGAAATGTAATCACAGTCAGAAAATTATGGTATTGTTGGAGTAATTTACGCATAATGCCACCAAAAACGTCTATGTCTTCGTATATGAAAAACTTTAAATACATTCTTACCGTGCTTGACAAGAACAGTGTCCATATATTTAGGTGGTTTTGATATCAAGTTGAAGTGAGTGTGGCACTTATGCTTGTTTCATCAGTTCCTTGGCAAAAACAAACAAACATAAAAACTGAGTGGAAAAAAGCCTTCACTGAAAAATTTGAATCCCTTCTGTTTGCTCCTCAGCGAAAAACGTGACTGAGAAATCACTAGGGAGATCTGTCAGCTTACTACTTGATTACATGAGTTTTCCTCCATGTCAGTCATTTTTTTGTCTGAGTCCTCTCTGTCTGCATGAGGGGAGCGGGATGGGGCCGTGTCACAGGAAATGCCAATTCTCATACCCCTAACAAGAGAGCCTGTTGTTGTTGCATCAGTCATTAGTGTTTAATTTAGGTTTCTCTGCAATCAACTAACTGCCCAGTGGAAAAAAAACACAGTTTTGAGGTAAAATCAATGTGTTGAACGTGACTTTCAAAAAACAAATGGCATTATACAACTCTACAAACATGAATATATTGACAAGACGAGTCATCAGCCTCGTCTCAGCCTGTAAGGCTCTGCTATTTGTTTTTATACATCTTCTGTTCGTGCCTGAAACACGGGATGCCAGCAACAGCATCTGTCTCAGCCACTTTGGATTTGTTGCCGGTGGCTGGCAGTTTAGCCACAAGAGCACTGGAGCTGGCCAGACTATCGCTGCAGTCTTTTAAAGACGAGACAGATGGACCCACGTATGAAGTGAACCTATTAAGAATCCCATCAGCTATCTGTATGACTGTTGTCTTCTTAATTAGTCCTAATTTTTAGTTGAAGAAAACATGTCTGATGGAATCTGTGTTTTTTGCCGCGTATTAAGTTACTCATGAGATGCCACATTGTAAACCACGTTTTCTTGAATAAAGCTACTTAGACTTAATCACGGTTAATAAATAGAATACATACAGCCCAAGCACTTAAATTATCAGCATTTAATGTATGTATGTTTAAAAGTCCTTCTGAATTCCTTATTCAATTATGGCTGAATTGTCAGGGGTATGGGGAAATGATAGTCCACTGATGTAGAATAATTAGATGAGGACTGTAATAGGATTCAATACATTTCTTTGTCCGCTGTGGCAGATATTTTAATAGGAGTTGAGACCCGACCAGGCCGTTAGCCAGATGGGTCGGAGCAACTTAATCTCCAAACAATGTCTTCGATGGAGCAAATGACCTAATTAGCTTCATAATATAGAACATACCTCACAGTGAGTTGAAAATGAAACAATTAAGATTTAGTTCTCTATTAAGGGCAGTTTTACATAGTGTAACTGAATGCAATAGGACAGGCAAGAGTAGTAAGGCACTAAAATGAAAAGTCAAATATATAGATTTTCCTCTTAGGAAGACGTTTCTGATCGATATTTGATTTTCTCCTCAAGCTGTTGATCCCATTGTCTGACTTTTGACAGTCGATGACAAAAGCCTCTAAAGCAAACTTTTGGAACCATAAATTCTTCCCTGAGATTTGAGCAGCAAAAATACTAATTAAAAGGCTTTAACCTGCTCAGCAAACTTCCCCTCTTTACATTACGTTGATTTTGAGACGCAGTTGTCTCTATAAATCACCCCCCCCCCCCCCCCCACCCCATGGGCACCGCCATGGAGCTCTGCTCATCTGGAGATGTAACATGGGTAATTTGTTTTGAGATAGTGCTTCTGAATTCCAGTAAATAAAAGCTTTAACAGGAAGTAGAGTGTGAACAGGGCGAACAGAAGACACAGCCTGCTACCCACAGATTGTGGTTCTAATTGTGCACGATTAATAAAACATTTCTTCTAATTATTATTATTTTATTGTTATTATATATATATATATTTTTATAAGTGAGTTGAATAAGAGCAACAAAGGTCAAAGTGCATGGCAGTGAACAAATATACCGATCAATGTTTTCATTTCGGTTTCATTTAAAATTTGTATAAAAGTAAAAGCATGAAAAATCACAGGTTCAAGAATCACGAGAGACTTTGGAGACATAAATCAATAATATTATCCTTGTCCTTTTCTGTGGACATTATTATCTATCATGCAGTGCAAGATGGACGCAGACTGGAGAAAGGCACAGAATGGAAGGTGCAACTGGTCCCAGGTGTGATGCAAACTGGGAAAGCTGTAATTACCTCATATCTTTGCCCTTGTTTTATTGAAACGAATACAGGAGCGGAGACTTGGCCTACTTTGTCTTAATGCCCCACTGAATTATGTGTGCCAAGGATGCTGCACTAAAAAAAAAAAACATTTTTAAGCAAGATCCTCCAGCAATAAACATTTCTAATCAGGCATTTTTAGAAGACATGATTTAACAACGACTGTCATTCAAGTGAGGTCAGCTGCACTTTAACTGCAGTTATCCAATTACAGCACAGGTGGATTCTGCTGGATGCAACGGTTCTGTAAATCTTGAGAATGCACACAGCCATTGAGGAAGAGAGTGTGTGTTCATCCCATAAGTGTGTGTGTGTGTTTGTTGATAATAATCCGCACAGTGGCTGTGATGCTGACTGACAAAGGCTATCTGTCCCATTTATGAGTATAGGGAATTGTGGGACAATACAATCTTCACATTCACCTAATAACCACCCACAGCCTTGTTTGACATCGCCTCATGCGGCCGGCTGTTAGTTAAGAATGAATTGTGTTTAACTGGGGAAATGGTGGCGACATTTGTGAAACATTTGCTATTGGGCCTTGCAGGCAACCTGTCCGCAGAGTCGGTGTCAGCTCCTGCTGAAGTGGCCATTTTGAGATGGGTTTTATTGCATCCGTTACGACCTTTGTGGTTTGCTTCACTGTTTCTTTGCAAATACAAGAGCAGCAGCCAAAACGCGTGTGAATTTGCCAAAAAGTATATGCTGTATGTGCTTCTTGTGGTAAGTGCTGAATGCTTGTGCGATGGAGGTGAACAAATAGGTCAGGCTTTAGTTTGGGTTGATTTTTGAAATCAGGCCATTGAAACAGCAGGATGCATTTGATCCGCTACGCTTTCCCTTCTTTACACAAATAACTTGCTGCTCGCAAACAACGGGATATGATGCTGCTTTGTTTACCTCATGCGTTGGAGGCACAACAAGTGACATCCATTGCTGTTAGGCAGAAATATGAGTGTGAATGATTATCTGTTGAAGCTTTATGATTAACTGTCCACAGCCGTCCGCCGTGTCTTCCTGCCATTGGCTCAATGTTTGCCGAGATTGTCTCTGTGACCTTGAATAACAATAAGGGGATTAATGACGTATTCATTATGTATTGTTCATTGTCCCATCTGATCGAACCAGCCATGTACAGGCTAGGGTATTTTGAATGTAATGCCTCATCCTTGCAGTGAATGATGGGGCCTCCCATGAGGCAACAACCAAATCTGGCGGTGCTCGGTTGGCCAGTCAACTTATGGGATTTTTGTCAACTTGTCATCTTGGACAGGGGAGCAAATCTGTTGTTGGTACAGAACAACAAACATCTCACTTAAACCCCTAAAACAAATAGAAGAGGAAACCAATCATTCACACCAACTACAGATTGTTGATCAGGATAATTTCTTCCATTTAAATAAAAGTGATTGTTGTCATCAGATATTTGATTCGCATTTGATTTCAGTTTCATGATATCACAGTTTATGCCGTTTTTCTCCCAGCTTCATCACCAGCATCCTGCAGGTTGTTTTCTACACAATATAATCATGAACTCTGGAATGATGCCAGTTTGCCTTTTTCGTTAGTTTTTTTTCATCCAGAAGCGAATTTCCCATCATTGTCCCCCCCCAGTTTGTTGGGACTCCACACTTCCCTTTCTCATTTCATCCTCGGATCATAACTTGTTTATGTATTATAAATTGTGAAAACATCCATTTGTTTTGACAGATGCTTGTTCTGGGGCAGCAGCCAAAGCTCAGCTTGATTTTCTGGATTGTCACGGAAGACTTGTGCTTTTCACTTTGTCAGACAAACAAAATTGTTCATTTGGCACTATGGTGAATAATTATCACTCCTTAAAGAGACACAATTGTTGGACTTGTTTTGGTTTCAGTGGGCATCGATATTTCAGCCAAACAAGTAGGCCGACATAAAGCTGCGACAGTCCTAATGCTGCAGCAGAAAGATGAATCAAGGCTGGGATCCAGGGATGTTTGCATACTTTAAATCACAAAAATGACAGCAAACGTTCTTTGGAAGACTGAGGACGTGTGCTTCGGATTTGCTGGTTTATGTTATTGTGTCTCTGAGCTGATATCATGTTTTGAGCAGAGAAATTACTCGTGGGAGATTTAAGCCTGGCCGATCAGGAGTCCCATAAGATTTGACGAGTCATGCCCTTCATGCAGTAGCTGTTAATTATGTGTTTAATCATTTAGGATGTCTTTACTTTCAATCTTAATAACTCACCCTTTACCCCCAAAGCACTTAGCAAATGCAGTAGATTAGCAGCAGCGATTAAAGGTATATCTCTAAAGGTGACGGCAATGTCATTTTTCACAGGGCATAAAAATTGGCACCAGCCAGATATATTTTTTTATATTGGCTTCAAGTTGAATCAAATTGCTTGTGATTTACAAAGTGGGAAAGCAGAAACATATATTTGCTGTTGCGGCAACAGCCCCGAGTGATCAGAATTAATCCTTGCAGGTAAGCTAATACGCTTTTATCACAGTGGAGGGTAGTTTCTTTGTTTGTGTGGGGATGCACATATGATCCTGAGTTGATTGAGCCTTGAAATTATACACCCAGTTTTGATTTTTTTTTTTTTTTTTCACTATTCCTTTACTATATCTGGTCTTCCCCAGTAAAGATCGACTTGAATTAGTCATGAGTTTATCTCATCCACAGGTTACGGTCCAAACCAAAAATAACCATTACCTCCAGAAAATGTCCTTTGAGGAGCATTTTATTTTAATCACTGTTGCTTTATATATATATATATATTTCAGTGCAGTAGTTTGCAGCAGCAGTCACTAGTTTAACAGATCACACATGCACTGTTGCAACAGCTGGCATTACCTCTGAGGATTGGTTCTATTGCTGGAGGCGTTCTTTGTCAAAGAATTTGAACAGTGACCCCTGTGACTCAACTGCACACTGAAGATGTGTTCTGCTGCAGGTTGCAGCGCTAATCTTAGTTGAAATCTAAACTGGGAATTTATTAACACTTAGCTGCGTACACACATAACAAAATCCCATCTCAGCCACATTTTTAAAAGCGTTTGAGTATTCCGGATGTGTCCGCAAGGATATTTGGAGGTGAGTTTAATTAGAGCACAACGCCACTCTGCAGTGCTGGCAGAAGAATGCATAATAGCTTGAAGACACACAACGCTTTATGAGCTTGTCATGGTTTTGATTTCTTTACATCCTAGAGTGTGGAAACAGATATTAAATAACCTTCTGTTATGGGAAAGGCAGGTATTATAGCAGACATTAAATAACCCTTGAAACTTGAGTTTGTGATGCATAAATTAACCTCAGGCATTTTTACAGAAAGATGAGAGGATGTCTTCAGAATCAGAATCAGAAGTTGTTTATTGCCATTGTCAGTGAGGGTTTACAGACTAGGAATTTTTCTCGGTTAAGTCGTGCAACATGTAACATTAATGACTAAATACAAAAAACATACAAGTACAGAACACATCACAAAACGGCAGCATCAGGAGTGGATACACAGATGTATATTAGCAGCAGTAACAACATTACTGTGGTTTTGATATAAATTGTGTTTTTTTATATAAATGAAATAAGCACTTGATCCTCATTCTCCTCTGGGACTGAGCCTGGAATACTCTGAGGAGCGACAGCACAAAGGGCGGGTGATTGTTGCTCGTGTACGACTTGGCCAAATGTTAATACCTAAAACATTGCTGCAAATAACTGAGCCAAACAACAATTCATTATTGTTCAGTTACCATTATCAGTTACTGCCTCGTGGTAACATTGGAACATGGGTGGAAAACTGTTGTTCTAGTATAATTATACATTCTAAATAAAATAACTGTCAGATTAAAGAGGCATCTACTGCATGCTTTAGCATTCAGTATCTGTAGTTAGTAATAAAAGGTCATGTTCCCACCTTACAGCACAGCCATGCACCTTTTTTTTTAACATGATTATGAAGAATAATTGTCCTCTGTTTAAAGACTTTATGTGGATTGTGCACACCTGTTGTAGACAATTTTCAGTGTGAATGACAATTTTATTCCCAGATTAGTCATTGAGGATTAGGCACAATGAGCCCTTCATCTCAGCGCAAAGAGAGGGCAGCGTGTGATTTCGTGAGAACAGCCTGTTTCTGGGCATATTTTATCGAGCCTCAGAACGTATTTAAGCTCTCACCGTCTGAACCTCTATTTTAAAGGGGACATATTATGAAAAACTCGCTTTTCCAATGTTTCTACATTATTATGGTGAGTTTGGGTCATTATCATCCCAAAAACAGCTAAATAAACCATCCAGTCAATCCTGTGTAGTTTGTGTATATCTCAAACCTTTTCACATCGAAACCAAAAGTCCTACATCGACAAGGTTTCACTTGGAGTACATTTTTGTGATATCAGCTTTTTTTAAAATACTGTGTCATCTCTTACAGAATACTCAGAGGTCTCGAGGATTTTCCGCATTTTGGAATCCCTGTTGAAATTCAATAGATCTCTTACAGGAAATCACTAGATGCTGTCGTGGTTGCTACGGTTGCTCCCATGCTACCTGAAAACTCAATAGGATTTTTGGTGCAAATCTTATTGATGAGCATCCAATGAGGCCACATGCTGGTATATTACTATTATTATTATTATTATTATTAAGGATATAAAAATGTTTGGGACAATCCAGAAATTAAATAGAACAAAAATGAAGCTAGGAAACATTTGTTTCATAGTTCTATATTTTACATGGAACAAATGAGTGCATTGTCCTCTGGAGCAAAAGCTCTATACGTGTAAGCAGAGCAGAAGGGTGACCTCTCAGTCTCTCTCTTGATGTGGCATTCAGGTATGAATCAGACAGTGAGCTGTGACGGCTGATCATGAAAGCTGTCAGCCGGGGAACTTTTCAAGGCAGGCGAGGTTCATCGGCAACTGCTTCCAAGCAAGATTGATGCCAGGGCTGTGGTGAAAGGATTGCTATCTGGTGCAGTCATTGCGCATGGAGATTGAGGCTCATCCATGGCAGAGCAATAGTGACTTGACTCATCAGCGCAGAAATATGTAGAAAGAAGGGAGATGCAACCCAAAAGGCCAATCGTCAATATTTTTTATTTTATTTAGAATTCACAATGAGCACGATCAGAGTACAGTGAACAGGAAGCCTGTGGCTAGCTTTTTATTCACAGTGCTGCTGTTTGTTCAACAGTGTATTTTGTTTTTTTTATTGACTGTTGCTTGATGTACTGAAAAGCAGAGCATCCCAGTGGTTCACAAACCAACCAGCAAAAGTAATGGCTTTTAAAACAAACACTAGGAAAGTCCAGATTCCCCATGCATTTCTCTATTTTGTCAAATGATCGACAACAGAAAACTATAGTCGGAGGAAAACAAGCACCAGGGACTTCAATGATATACATTTTAGCAGACATTTCACATCTCAGCTTAAACAGAATTGCGACTGCATGGCTGTTGTCTACACATGTTGCACAGTGCATGGTTAGTGGGAGGAGTGCCGCAGGGTTATGATTCCAAACAGAAATTAAATCAAATTCCATGTTAGCATTAGGTTATGGCGAATTCACAATCTGGCCCATGATGAGGCAGTTATTTGTGTTATGCTAAACTTATGCAATAAAAGTGGCCTTCAGAACTGATTGCAGTTTATAAAAAGGCATTTAACCATTTTCCTGCACCATTTATACTATGTGATTCATTAATTTAATGCATCCCCTCATCGCTTTTATTTAACTTCTGTGGGATTATATATATTTTTAAAATAGACACAGTATATAGATCAGCTTCCCAGATAATGATTTCACCAGGGTGAACGATTGGCTCCCTGAACAAATTAATCTACCTATCCCCGCCAAGGAGGACTGAAGGTCATTCATCTGTCTAGCGCTATGATTCCTGTGCTCTGTTGTTGATCCGCTTTTCCAATATGTGAGGAGAGTCATTCCGTTCAATACACCGCCTGCCCCGGCACTACCGCTCGGCACAGTAATAAATCACAACACACAGAAAGAAGTTTATTTGCATTCAGTTTCCATCCACTTTTGAAGCCACAGATTTGGAATTGAATTTTTTCTCCCTCCCAGCTCTCTTTTTCTCTTCAGTCTGAGGTTTGGATCTCAGACCTCAGAGATTCTACCTTGTTTTTCTGGGTAAACCTGATTCAGCTCAAGCCAGTTGAAGCACACTAAACATTTGCATACCTCTATAAATGCCACTTGCAGACTGCATGTCCTCAATGCCACATGGTTAAAAATAATACACTTTTTATTGTGATGGCCTTTCAATCAAACAAATGCATTGCAAAGTGCGTGGTCATCATGGTCATTTATGTCATCATAAATTATGGTGATTACAGAGGGAGGAGAAGAGTGGCTATAGGGCGGGCCCAGAGGATGCAACCCGCCACCAAATCTTGGAAGATAAACAGCGGGTGATGTGGAAGGATGTTGACCTGCTCCCACTTTGCTTTGCAGGCTGCAAAAAGGGAATTTATCATGTCAAATAGGCCATAGCCTCCAGCACACTCCAGATTGCTCCCTCTGCATACATACGCACGCACACACACACACACACACACACACACACTCACACAAGCTTTCCTGCTTGAGGGCTGGCCCCTTCCACTTGACCGCTCTCAGTGGCAGAGAGGGTATATACTCCCCATGACAGTGGCACTCTGTTGTCCTCCTGGAGATGTAGCTCAGCGCCTTCAGCCTGCGTCGCTGCCGAGAGCTGGCCCACATTGAATCTACATGTGCTGTGACCTTCATGTCCTATGAGCCGAGTTGAAAAGCCCAGCTATCCTGAAACGACACCTTCCATTCTGCCTCATGCCAGACGGCGTTTTATCTATTTGCTCGTTCTGAACGAATTAGAGATCATTTTGTGTTCATCTGTGAGTCTAATGCATCGATGGAGTTGCTGGTGGAGAGCCAGGCTAATCTGCTCTGCTCGAGCCTGTTGGAAAATGACTGACAGAGTGCTGATGAATTCAAAGCTCAGGCCGCTGGTTCATCTAAAGATGCCAAGAGATCGTTCCACCTGGATCGCAGTTTAGTGCGAGCCACTTGGAAATACTTTAATCTAACAATGTTTTTTTCAACATTATTTATTTATTCGAACCTATATCAGGGACTCATGTTAACAACATGCTGTTTATGTCTGGAGTATAAACTGAATTAGCACAAATCATTAATAATATTAACATATATTAACTTATCATTCCAGAAATACATGAAACCTCAACAGAAACAATCGCATACATATATTAAGTGTGGACAGAAACTCTAGAGAAGTGAATTTATTTTATACTGTACATTGCTCCATTCCTCCGGTGCTTAAAAAGGAATTTCCCCTTTCCTCAAGAGACACTTCCGGGTTAGGATTGCACTGTTGCTGCTCCTGCATGGATTTGCATGATATTAACATAATCAAGTTTTCTGAAACATGTATTTTCACTCAAAGAGTTACAGTCAAAGTTTTTCTTTTATCATGTAGTGGGCATGTATGTATGTATATGTATTAGCATTTGGTGGCATTAGTCACTTGCATTGTTCTTTAGCAGTGATGCAAATGTGACTTTTTGTGTAAGTTATGAGCCAAGTAAAACATATTTATAACTTAATCATGATGCCCTCTGGATTTACTGACAACAAGTCTCACACAATGTTCTGATGAATTTCTTCCACTTTTTTCTTTTTCAAGAATGTCCACCCACCAATAATGTTGTAGCAACATTCCTAACGAGACCTGCTTTTTCTGAGATTTACTTTTTACTTGGTCAAATACGTCTTACACTTTAATATTGTTTCTGCTTCTAACGCATCAACTTTGAGGACACAATGTTTACTTGTTGCATAATGCATCCCACCCACTATAATGAGATAATCGATAATGTTCACATAATGGATGATACTGTAATGATATGGCTCGTCTGTGTAGTGCTGCAATAGAAAGACAACAACAAAACCTGTATGAAGAAGGAAATGTAAACCACACAATGTTAGACTGTTATTTTTTGGTTGAAGGTCATCACAATATGCAATATGATCTTTAAAAAAGGCATGAAGTACATCATTCTTATAGAATAAAAGTGACCTGTCTTACACCTTTAAGAGGATGCTGAAAGCAGACATGTAGCTTCACCGGCAGAACACATTGTTCAGTATAATAAATACAATGAAAAGTTACAATAAAGAATTATTCTGCCTCAGCACAGCAAGTTATAGGATTTTCTGAGGCACAAGTTGCTTAAGTCATTAGCATCGCCACCTCCACATGCATGGATTTATGCGCTGCTGCCTCGCACCATTAAATACAAAATACATGAGTGATTATTTCTTGAGTGAAAGCATTATGGGAAGAATTGATTTGATCTTTAATATAGTCAATACAGTGGGCAGTAATGAGTAGCTTGCAGGATTGCATTAGAGGTCTTTAGACAGTTTCCTGGGTCCCCAGATTGCTTCAGGCACAGACATCCCTCCTTACCAGAAGCAATGTGCTCTCCTGTGGCAGCCTACTTAATCGCACCATCATAGTTGCATTGTTTGAGAAGAAGCCTTGCACTGGGAGGTTGCAGGTGTGAGCGTAACTTCCCACCAGGAGTTGAGCGTTGACACAAAGTGGCATCTGTTGAGGTGAAGTCATGACTGAATGCCATGATGCTACTTGCTTCACTGTGATTGCTGATGAGTGTGAAGCTCTGTGTTATGGCGGTAATCGATTTCGTTTAATTGGAAATATGTAAAATGTCCCCATCTGTTTGGACCAATAAATTATTGCTTTGAAAGGATAGCATAATTAAATGAAATTATAGAAAATTACTGTTGATAGTCGCCGGATGGCATGGAGGTTGAAAAACTACCAATTTCTAATAATTTGCAAGCTACATAATTAAATAAATAAATAATACAAAGTCAAAGGCAACTTTATTCTCCTGCATTATGAAAATGACATTTTTATATATATCTGTATTCCCGCATTTTTGATCTCAGTGGAATGGGGAGTAAAATTTGGAAAATTTCATTTTGGCTTTCTGCTTTTGTATATAATGAGCTGGCACATGCAGCGGTTCTTTGAAAGATTTTCATTTTGACACACAAACCAATTTACTTTTTCTAAAATCCAATATTTAATCTGGTTTGAAAATAGACTGCAGTTCCAGTTTCTATTTTGTTGATGCAAAGAAGACGCAATGTTTTTTGTTTGTGTCACCACAGTAGCTTGGACTGGCTAGCTCATCAGAGTTTGCCCAGTCGGAAGCCAGCACCACACACTTAGAAAAAAAGGTTTGACAGCTTCTTCGTCCCTGAAAGCGCAGGAGCCCCAAAGCATTCAATATCAAATTGCTTTTCTTCTTTATGATTATGGAATCACCAAGTGCTTTACCAGATGTCATCGCAATGTTCTATTTAAGTTGGCGTGTTGAGGGGTGAAACATTGTTATAGAAATGCATTACCACCCTCAATTAAACTGAGACCAATCACAAGCAGGATTATGTAAATGAACCCTGAGTATCAGTATTTCCAGGACAGATAGCCAGCGGTGCCAAGAAGAGCTGGCTGGAAGCCTCTCCGTCGCAGCCAAGAGTCTCTGGCTCCAGCAGTGGGGAGCATGTGTCGGTCTTGATGTTGGAGTTACTTTGCATTTTTGTTCCTGACTGTCTTCATCATCCGTTTGGAAATCACGGGCATAATTCTGGAATTTGTCATCACAGAGATACAAATGTAGTCGTTACCTCTTCTTGGTCAAATATTCCTTCACTTATTGTTCTACAAATTTGGTGTAATGGTCCATTTTTAAGAACAATTACAATATGAATCAGTCAACTAATGAACTTAGCCATCTGTGCATATCCCTGTTCGTTCACATCCCACTGCCTGCTTGCAATCTGGCATATACACATGGGTACATGCATCCAAAGAAAAAGGGCGACACCAAGTCATTAGCAGCATATTTTCAAGAAATCGCTTCTGGTTGTTTCCTGGGACCGTTGAAATTAATCTACGCATCTTGCTTTTAACAAAGATATTTGATCTTCCACGATAAAATGACTACATGCTCTGTTGAAATGAATGAAGGGATAAAGTAGATACAATAACACTGAACTTTCGTTCCTGGACCGAGTTCGTAACTCATACATCGATAAATAAATGCTTCATCTCCATCGTCATCATCGTGCATCTTTTCTTTTCACTGCCATCCTTACCACTCGCTTTCTTCGGACCCATCAATTCTAATAAATACTCGCAGCGCCAGCATCTGGAAGTTGCTCGTGTCTCAAAGGAAAATATTGCTCACAGGTTTGCTCGTGTCTCGGAACACTTGTATGTCGAGGTATTACTGTATTTACTTGTTGTGACTGTTCTAACACGGTCAAACAGCTTAATTCAGCATTTAACAAAAACATTAAGCAGTCTTGGACATCACCTCCAAGTGTCTGCTCATGTTCCCACCAACAGGAAGATTTTTAATGTCATGACGAGAATCAACACAACTGAGCCTGTAGCTGTCCTGAGAAGGAAAGCTCCCCATGGCTGAAGGCAATAGCCATATTGCCTTCAGCTCTACCAGGGGAGGGATGAGTGTTGCTGGAGGCCACTGTCAAGAGAGCAGGGATGTGCAGAGTATTTGACATGGCTCCTGTGTAAGAACCAGTTTGAGTTCCCTACAACTGTTGGAAGAGCAAAATCCCCATGATACTAACCATTGCTACAACAAAGCCGTGACGTCTTCCCCTGCGAAAGGATGATTAGACGACAGCTGCTGGAGACATGCTCTGGTTTGGGAATTACACCGTATCAATTATTCAAAGTTCACCTGGCTCCTGGTGCTCACTTCCTGGTCCAGTGACAGTCCTTTGAAATCTCTATGGGATATTCTCGGCAGAGGCAGCTTGTATGGATTGCTGTGTAAAACAAGAACAACAATAACTTTGACTGATGTCCCTTGAATCCATAATTAAACTGAACATCATCCCTTGGGCTAGATATATATCAGAAGAGACCAGTCACACTATGGGCCTGTGGAACAGCAGGAATGAATGCCCTTGGCAATTTGCTCTTTGCCATGCCGCTGCAGAAGGCAGTGTGCAGACCCCATGGCACCACAGACCCACCGGTGGGCAGTGGACATGATTACACCATAGCCTGAGGTTCTAATGCGATATAAAGTTCACAGTGAAGATGTGCTGTACAGATGGAAGAGCTGCTGCTATTTCATGGCCAGACTGTCAGGCATATACTGCAAATAATTCAAATGAGTTGGGGGAAAAAAGTTTTAGCTTTCTTTTCGAGCCTTTAGAATCTCACAGGAAAGTCTGTTGGTTTATTGATGTATTTTTTAAATGCAAGGGGCTCTTTCAGTTTCTTTCATGTCGATTTGAGTGTTTACAGGGTTGTGATGAAAGCGAAAATGAATCACTGCACATTTCTAGTCTGTTTTCCCCTATGTACCATGTTTAATATATTTGGGTCATTTGCAGGTATTTACGGCCCCGTCTTCCCTCGCTGGGGACAGGGACCTCGCCTATAGCTGGAAAGAGTGAAAGGAGAAAAATGGTTTTTGATGAATGGGCTGCCTGAACTATTTGTGTGGAATTATACAGAGTTTAGAGGTGCTTTTCACATCGGCTGAGCACTAACCAGGAAAATGTTGTACGTATAGCATGATTTAGTGTTATTGGTGAAGTTGCCAGAGCTGTTCTTTTTACTTTCACATTGCTGCCAGGTTTCATCAAACCACTAGATGTTACAGATTAAATGTAAGAAAAAAAAAAGAAGCTATCTTGGAAAAGCTCAAGGGTTGTACCATTTATAGATATCATATCCCTTGGATAATCAGTT
This sequence comes from Brachionichthys hirsutus, assembly GCF_040956055.1. NCBI lineage: Eukaryota > Metazoa > Chordata > Actinopteri > Lophiiformes > Brachionichthyidae > Brachionichthys > Brachionichthys hirsutus. The sequence continues at coordinate 11,689 of NW_027180614.1, read as the reverse complement.
AACAGGGGCATTTGGCTTTGAGAATTACAGCTAAACTTAAGGTCAAAGAGAAGGAAAGGAAACTGCAGCTTGGTATGATGCTCGGCGCCAACGTGTTGGGCAGCTCTGGTTGCTCTTTCTGGAAGCCTCCAGTGCGCCTCTGGGAGCAGCAGCATGATCAGATTTATAGGGCAACAGCTGCCATCCTGCCTTCTTCAAGCTACTTGGCTGCAAGGAGATTTGTTAGTATTCACTCTCTTCACTGATAATCTGATATCCATTTCAGGCTGAGCAGCATAATGGAAATTCTTAAGGGTGTCAGCTTATATCTGACTGCTTCAGTAGACCAGTTAATTCAAGAGTGTGGCTCCCTACACTCGTGCAATGGAAAGGCACATGGAACGTCTGTGTCCGATGGTATGGATGCTCTTGACCCGGCAGCAGGATTTGAGTAAAGGGAGGTGACTAACTCAGGTTATACGTCGAAGCCTTCCTGATGCTCATTGATTTGCCGGCACACCGTTCACTGACGTTTGTAGGCTGTGACCTCTCAAATGTTCACAATGCACAAGTCTGTCTTATTTGGGTAAACCTGTTTTGTGTACATTACATAAATAACAATAATACCACAACAATAATAATAATAACATTCTTATTTCAGTGTTTATTGAATGAACTGAGTATGAGTTTCATTCTTTTGAGGCAAAAAATATTGCAGTATTATTTGTACAATAGAGAAGTAGTTATTGTAATAATTTTCATCCATCTCAGATTATCCCTACAGAAAACATCACACATCAACGACATGGCGGAACAGGGTCTGAGAGTCTTTCGTATTGCGACACTCTAAGTCAAGAAAGGAGTCTGAGTAGTGAGTCAGTAGTGACTTACTGTTGTAGATCATAGGAAGCCAAGGCTCAATAGTTCTGGTGAAAGTGAACATTGTTGCTGAGCCGAGGACACAGTCTATGACATTCCGGCGAGTTCGGTGCCTCTGTGCTCTGCCTGTATTTTTTTTCTTTGGATGCCAGCCTTGTGTCATGAGTCATTAGTTCTTCGCAGCGATGCTAAACCTTCTTGATCTGGCTCTTTCTTGTCTGCCAATGCAATTCAATGAACAGTGCACCTGCAGAGATGGAATAATTGTTACCATTCATGAAACATCAGTCTCCCTAAGCGATAATATGCAATATCCCAATTTACATCTTCTAACGTGAGTACAAAAGTACAAAAAGCAGATGCTATTACTTGATGTAGTTGCATGACTCTTGGAAAATTAAACTCGGCGCAAGCAGACAATACTTTTACCCTGCATTGACCTTCCTTAAACACACACACACACACACACCCACACACACACACACAGAAGAACAGATATGGCAGTTCCCCGGTCCAGGGGTGTAAATACATTATAGCTGAGTTGCTCATTAGTTCTCTTTTTCGCCATAAATCCTACCCCAGGTCCTTACGCTATTGTAGTTCTGTCAGGCCAAGCTGCTGGCATCAGAAATAATGGTACAGTGAGTATATGGGTAAGAAAAGTGCAATGATTGCACTTTTTTTTCTCTAAGAGAGGAATAATGAAATACATGGTCCAAGTTCTCCAAAGCAGGTGCTAATTTATTTGCACACCTGACCGTCAATGGTGTGTATTCCTTTCTCTGAATCAGAAAAGCTGATTTATTTCCACTGCTGTTTATTTCCTGGCCTAATTGAACATCTTTCGTTCTCACATTAACATCAATCGCATGTGTTAATGTAGCAAAGGTATATAAAAGATTAACGGATTTCCCCAAATACAAGTGTTGCAGACTTTGCAGACTTTGCAGTTCGGTGCTGCCGCTGTCCTTGGGTCAGTGGAATATTTCCTAACCCCATCAGCTAGGCCTTGGACACAGCATCATGAATTAAATGTGACACAACACTGAGAGAAAAGTATTGTGGCAAATCCTGTCTCATCTCTTTACACCTTAAGTTGAGCTTGATTTCTTGATCAAAGTTCATCTAGCCACCTGTGGCCACCTGTGGCCAGATGAACTGATGTTCTGTCCAGCGTGACAAGGAATTATCATAAACTCGTGCTCCACTTTAAAGGGTCTGAAGTTGTTCCAACCTTCACTTTTACAGCAGTTCATGTGTAAAATGCTCTCGGGCTGCAATCTGATAACCAATATCTGCCGGCCTGTTAAACCAGACCAATCTCTCCTTGTGTCTCTGTTATGGGATTTCATCTGACAACAGACGCAGCAATAATGTGGTCCAGTTACTGAAGCTGGTTGTATTATAGGCTGGTAAAATAGAGGCCTTGTAAGTCATGCTTAACTTTGATATGTGTGTCATCTATGACCAGCTTAAGAAAATGATTCAGTTTCATTTGAAACCTGATATTTCTGTGACCTTGTCCTCATTAGCTTGCTTGGGCATATATCTTGAAGAGCAATAAACATAATCTTTTATTATTATTTTTTGATAGAGAAAAATAACAAAATATGTGGTGTTTTTCCTGATTCGCCAAGTGTTTGTTCTTGGATGACATGCAAAACAAAATTAATGAATTGGACATCGGCTGAAGTACCTCACAGAGCACCGTATTTGAATCAGGCTCATGACGCTTTTCAATTTTCCCTTAACACTTAATATGTTCTCCATATGGCTGCATTGTTTGTACTGAACAGGTCAGTAATAATTTAAAAAAATGAGTGGTTACAAATGTTACTCATTTGAGTAAGAATAGAGTTTCTGTTTCATTTCACTGGAAAGTCCAAATACTAGGCTGGAGTCAGATTACCTTCAATTATATCCTGCATTTTAATTCACACTTTCATTTTTCATAGAATTTCCCTGCCTAATTGGTTGTCTCACGACAACACTGTCTCTCGGTGTATTCTAATAGGCAGTGTGTGTGTGAAACTGCAGAGATGTGTCCCTACCCCACCTCGTTCAGCTCCGTATTTCTGTATCACCACAATTTCTGAAAGACTCAATCATACCAATTTAATGGATTCAATGTATCCCATATTCCAGCAGGCGCGTGCACGTGTCTTTCATCAACAGGAAAAAGCTTCTACCTTTGCCCATTCAGGCATAGTGGTGAAGCGGCTACACAGAGTATAGAGTAGGCTCGGCTGGTAGAAGCTTTGCTTGGCACCAACATAGACTTTTGGAAAAATTAATAAGAAAATGCAAAAGGGAGTAAACCGTCAAAGTCTTCAAAATAAAAAGAATGAAACCAAAATTACATTCCTAAAATTCATGGACCAAAATTAAATAATACAGTCTTAAATTAGGGCAAGCACATTGGCGCAGTGGGTGGCGCTGTTGCCTCACAGCAATAGGCTCCAGCAATATCCACGACCAATATTACGGATAAAACAATCAGGAAAATGAATGAATGAATTATGAGTATATATTCCATTTACCCTACACCAATTCAGTCATTAATTTTTCATAATCACACAATCCATACATCACAGACATTGGGTGTATAATAATATAGGGATGATTGGATGTCTTGTGACACCATCCATAGGTTTCTGAAAAGGCACTGTGAAGCCTCTTTTTGGCAGTTTACATCTGGCTAATCCAAAAGTTGAAAGAAATTAGCTGTAAAAAAGTAAATAAATAAAAGATATTTGCCAAAGTGCCGGTGCCTGCTGAAGCTGGAGATGTCATGTGATCTGTCTGTTTCAGGGGGGGAATGTCTGAGGAATGTCTTGAGGGAATTTCTTGAAATGTTGGCACACACGTGATGAATAGATGAACATTATCATTCACAGTAACTGATTTTAAGGATTTTACACTCGAGGCAAAACTGTGGCTAAAACAGGATTACATTTGTGTACGCTGACATGGATTTGGTGATAAAGCAAATCCCAAATTTTCCATAATGATCCTTTTTTTTGTTAGTTTTCCAGTGTCAAGTACTGTTATTTTATTTATGTATCAGAATTGTGTGGGTAGAGTACTGCATTAATGTTGTTGAACAAGGACCACAAAAATAGCAATGGATCAAACTCCTATAGACAGGACGTTAGTTCTCTTTCATTCAAAAGATAAGAGTCTTTACATGTTTCAACCCTTTGAAATAACCTCGTAAAATAAATCAAAAAGAGTTATTAAAAGATTTCACGCAATGACATAATACGATAACATGATGATGTGATGACACAGTTAGATCCAAAAACTAACAAACAAAGTTCAACAATATTGTGGCATGATAATGTTCTGAATAAACACCATCAGTCAGGAACCCCGGTAGGTGCCGTAGATCTTCGGTGCTGTGTAGAAATAAATAATTCAACTCCAGTCTGATTCCAAGGTATCCATTTGTTGTAAAAAAAATATTCTGTGATTATTGATACTTGCTGACTGCAATGAGATCAATATTTCAACATGATGCTGTTGCATCATGCCAAATGTTAGAATTCTGAACAAATATAAATATCTAGCTTACCACTGCAGGGATACTTTAAGTCAGTAGCCCATCATTGGCAGCCATATTGAGGATGTGAGAGACACATAAAGTGGTGAGTTGACCATGTAAAATCCGTATCAATCCACATCATTATCCTGTGATGCACTAGTGACTTGTCTGGGGTGTACCCCAGGGTACCGCCCGGCTATAGCTCAATGTCAGCTGGGATGCTCTCCAACAACCCACAGGATACGCACTTTCAGAAAATGGAAGAATGAAGGGATGCTGACACTGCTCCTTCTCCCCTTACTGGTCACCTAATAGAGGTTAATGTTGCTTTGCCATGACGTGGTTTTGGCTGCAGTGATTTCAGAGTAATGATAGTGGTTTTAATGATACCTGATACTGGTATTGGCATTGGTGCATCTTTAATGACACGTGTAGAGCCTTGCATTTCTACGCTCACATTAGTCCTTCCCATCAGTCAGTCTCTGCAGAGAAGGAATGGGTCCTCTGTCCATCTTGTGTGGAGCGTGATGGAGGGCAGCAACGTTACTTAGCCAATACCCCCGCCTCATCTTTGGCCTCTCTCCAAGGGCTGAAACGATGCTGGAGCTACCGTGTGTGAACAGTCGCTTCCCACACGGCGCATCCATTACTGCGGACACATTACAATCAAGACACATTAGGTGAAAGTTATTTAAATTCAAATCTCCAGATGTTGCTTGTGAGGTGGGTTAACAAAAGTAGGATGAATGCCATTGCGTGTCATTTCCTTATGAAATGCACTAAACAAACACATGAAGAATAGCCTGCACTGAGGAGCGTTTTGTAGTCATGGGCATTCAGCGTAACTTGGCTTGGATGACTGCTGAACTGACAATGCTGATAAAATTGAAGCCCTTGTTTTTCCGTCAACACGGTGACATGAGCAAATCCGATGATTGCTAGTCTATGAAGGAACTATCAGCAAGACTGTCACAGATATCAGTTATGACAGTGCTAAATTACATATTGGACAGGAGGCAGTGAGGCAAGAGGAAAATACACTTTTTTTTGGCTCAGATCAGAATATTGTTGTATTGAGAATGTGAGAAGCTGGCTTTGGAAGCGGCAGTCAATAGTTCTGTGTTTCCTATTTTCTCTGGAGTGAAGAGTAAAGCTATGAATACATAATTGAACAGACCAGTACAAACTCCTGCAAGGCTCATTAGTATATGCTGCTTGGACTAAAAAACGAATTCCCCTTTCTCTATTGTTGCTGTTTGGGGACAAGAACTGGGGGTGACATGAAATACCCTGAGACCAAAGCATTGCTATGAATGCACAATAGATCAGTAGTTTGCATGTCACTGCAGTAATGGCCGTACTGAACCTTACTTTAAAGCAAGTGCCTTCACCCTTAGACTCGGGCAATCAGCAGATTATAGCGCTTTAATTATTGAGCATAGTGTGAGAAAATGGTATGTATTGGCATTATCTCAGTTCATGATGTCAGCCTGACTCGATTACCTCTTCCAGTGAAGAGTGAATGAGGAGGTTATGAGCCTTATCAGTTGGGATTGTGCCTGTGAGCTGTTTTCCTGTTTGCCGTTGTCAGTCAAGGGGACCTTCTTATTGATGACTGAGGTCCGGAGGGGCCAAACCAATATTACAGTTTTAATGGCAGCCGTGCAGATACTCTGCTCCTCGTGCAGAGCTGGGAAACCTTTGTTCTTCCTGCCTCCAAGCAAACATGCCTTTTAATCAACTTCTTGGCCTTTCACTGAGCAGTAGTTTTGGTAATCTGTTAACAAAAGCGATGAAACCTTGCAGTCAAGGACTGACAGGTCAACACACTTTTGTCTCCCCTAATTCTCTCGCCGTCATCAGAGGTGGACAAACTGAAATGGTGCATCTAGAATTTCATAAGGAAATCTGGAATTCCCCAAGGTACAATTCTCGGTCCCATTCTCTTTAGTCTTTATATAAATAATCTCCCAGAGGTCTGTCCAGAAGTCAAGCTACAGATGTATGCTGATGACACGGTTGTCCACATTTCTGGTAAAGACTGTACTGCAATAAATGAAAAGTTGACACATAGTTTAAATAAGATCTCCACATGGCTAAAAGAATCCTGCTTAACTCTAAATACAAAGAAAACCAAATGCATCTATTTTTCCATTAAAAAATCCCCAGTTACCCCCTTGCAGATCAAAATAAACGATGAGTTAATTGAACAGGTATCAGAGGTGGAATATCTAGGAATAATTTTAGACTCGCACTTAAATTTCAAAAGCCACATTAAAAGGTTATGTAAATCCATCCGATCCAACACCAATTGTTTTAAATTAATTAGACAATGCTTGACTCCCGGCTGTGCAATGATGTTTTTAAACTCTATAATCCTGTCTCGTCTGTCTTATGGAGCCACTGTTTGGTCACAAACGAGTCAGACCACGCTAAGGCCAATAGAGAGCCTTTACCACAGGGCCCTGAAGGTGTTTGACCAAAAGCCTATTAGATTTCACCATTGTCATATTTTATCAAAACACAAGTTTTTATCCTTCTTAAATTTTATTAATTTAAGTGTTCTTAAACTGTTTTTTAAATGTGTGAATGGCTTTGCACCAGAACCACTGAGCAGGTTTGTCAGCAGACTGCAGAGCTCTGGCAGGTCCACCCGGGCAGCCTCAGGTGGGGACTGTAAGGTGCCCCCCCGAAAAACATCTTTCGCACAATCCGCTCTCTCTGTGAAAGGTGCTAGTCTGTGGAATCTGCTCCCTGTCCGCCTAAAATCTATGGCACAATTGGTCTCCTTCAAAAAAGAAACGAAATCTTGGATGTGCAAGCAGCAGCACTGTACCCATGTTTAAATGTGTACATAGTTTTATCTCTAACATTTCTTTTTTATTACTGTCTTGTTTTATTCTTAATTGTTTTAGTTCTGTGATAAAAACATGCATAGATGACTTTTTAAAACAATTTTCCTTCCTTTCCATGTTTTTATGAATATCTGTGTTGGAAGCCCATCTATGGACAGGTGCTGCAAATTAGCTTCAGCTATAAGCGCTATAATGCAAGCATCAGATACTTGTGCTACATGTGTCTATGTTTTGTCTTTGTCCATATTCAAATAAACCAGAAATAAAATAAATAAATCGCCGCCTTGATGACAGATGAGGGTTTTTTTTTTTACTGAGCTGTATATATATATCTTTGGTGATTCAGGAAAAACAACAGATTACACATGATGGATGAACAGCACTGACGGCCACTTTGAGTGCAGAATCCAAACAGTCTCATAAATAAAAGTCTAACATTCAAGATTCAAGATACTTTATTTGTCATTATGCAAACATAATAAAATCGTGTGAAGGCCCACGGCTTTATATTTCATAAGAATTAAGGGTGATTTCTAATGAGGTTCATTATGAAAAGCCATTGCATGTTGAAGTCTTCCTTTTTATTGTAACACCATAACCGTCATACAGGAATGAGGCAGTAGGGAAGAGCTGCTACAAGTGCAAACAACAAGTCTAAAGTAAAGACATGCAATGCTTGTGATCAATTTCCAAGACTGTTCTACACATAATAAGGAACTAATCGTACATTCCTGGCGCACATTGCTAGATATGTGTTCTGCTAGAAATCCAAAATAAGTGGACTCAGCTGTTTGATGCCGCGGTTAACTTCATACATATGGATCCTTCAGTGGCATCTGAGAGCATTGTTCCAGTCCAATTATTAGATCAACGTCAAATGCTTCTTCACAATATTGGAAAAGAAAAGTGCATGTTTTTTGTGTGAAGATGAACCCTTAATCCATCCATTCTGCTAATCTATAAAATAAAACTAGATGTGACATTACATGGGAAATTACTTTTATTGTGTTTTATATTCAAGGGTTGTTCAAATGTGTGTTTTATGTTGTCAAGATGCTTTAAACTGTGGATTGTCCAGGCTCAAGACAAATGTGTGTCACTTTGCTGTGACATGTTGCAAGAAAGGCTGGATGCCCTCAGAGCACAACTTTGATGATAGGTTGTGATGGCCTGCCCAGGTGCTAGAATAACATTAGACCTGCTGGACAGGTGGCGATGCAAGAGAGGAGGGCTTGGAGGCTCAATAACGAGAGGTGTGCCAGACCCCCATCTGTTGCCACGCACGAAACTCTGATCCATTAAATTGCAGCAGACTCAAGTTTTGTCACAAATGAGAAAGTGTCTGCTGCTACAAAGTGTGATTGCGGCGTTTGCAGTACCTTGAAGCCATTTTATGTTCCTTGTTTAACGTGAACATAAGACAGGCCATTAAAATGTGCTTTAACAAGTGGAGCATATTTTAACGCTCCATCTTTTGTCTTCGAGCTGAATCATATTTGAATTGTCAGTATTTGTTCTCATGAAGGAAAAACACCTCCATTTGGAAGTCAGCGCCAACACATGTTTTTTTTTTCTACAATGTATCCTGTTACCTATACTGTACTCACTCTGTATTAGTCCACGCTAATCTACAGAGAAAATATGTTTAAAGAACCCACTTAGCCTGTGTGCTCACTAATTGGAATATGTGTCAGTGCTCAGAAGAAGATTCCTAATAGGCAATGAAATGCAGTCAAGCCAGAGATAAGAGTGCCTTCAAACCATTTAATAAAACAGGTAAGCCCTATTCTCAGTCGCATTTTACTTATTAAAGGATCGGTGCACATAAGTTACAAATATAATACAACCATAATACATTATTCAGTGAGTGCCGCTGTTGCACACAGCAAGAAGGTTCCAGGTTCGATTCCTATCGGTGCGGAGTTTGTATTTTCTCCCCGTGTCTGCATGCGATTTTTCCGGGTTCTCCGTCTTCCTCCCACCTCCAAAAACGGGGTTTTTTTTTTTTTTTTTTACCAAATATCCATAGGTGTGAGTGTGTGTATCACTAGTTGTCTATCTATGTGTGGCCTTGCGATGCGCTGGTGACACCTCCGGGGTGTTCTCCGCCCCTCGCTCATTGTCAGCTGGGATAGGCTGTGTACATTTTGTGTTTTGCATTGCTACATATATATATATATATTGCCTTTGTTAGTATTTGTTTTATGTTAGGTCTGTAATAATGTGAAGAAAGGAAATTAAATGTCATATCTCCGACACAGGGATGCGCTACCGAGGATGAAGATGTGATGTAGGGATAAACTTGTTGCATTCAGGTTAACAGCCAGATTGTCGCCTGTCTGGCTTAAATGTTTTTCAGTATTATTTGGGCAGCAGTGGCTTTGGAAGATGTGATGATGTCCTGCAGCCCTGACAAATATTAAAATCCCAAAGATGGAGTCATCTATAGCTGATAGCTTGCATTTGAAAAATACAAAGGGGTTTTAGAAGTCGGTGTTTTGAGTGGGCACCCGTGAGGTTAAGCCTCAGAACGGAAGGCCTCATTAGTGATGAATGGGCCTCAGCTCTCAAGCTTCAAATGTTGGTGGCAAAATTGATTTAGCCCTGCTGGAGTCTTTGTCCAAAAGAGACAGAATGCATGAGAATCACGTACCTTGAAACAAACACCCCAATATAAGTGATCCAGAAGCAGCAGTTTGAGCAGCCAAACTGCCAAGAGCCAAGAGCATTATGCATAAACCCGCTCTGTATTTAAAGAAAATTGCTGTGGCCCTGGGTATGATGGAGCCTGGGCAACGTTGTCGCCTGCAGTCAAATGAGCATGAAAGGGTGTATTATGGTTTTTGAATGTTTTATCCTTGGGAAGGAAGCATACATGAAACTCCAGGTAAAGAAGTTAGCCATTTTGTCACTAGCAAAATAAGCTATAAGTGAGTTCTAGCTGTGTTTTGTCTACTCAAATGACTTCAAAATGCACCCTAGAACATTAAAGTTAGATAAGTATTGCAAAATTAAAGTGGAACAAAGAAGTGAAAGTGTTGTCTAAGGATAGCACTTTCAGGAAGTGAGCAGATTCTACATAGTGGATACTCTTTTTGGCCATAAGTGCTCCGCTCTCCAGAGTTGGTTGCCTTTAACACTCCATGGAACGTAAAATTGAACAGGGGTTGAAAACCTTTTTCATGACAGGTGCCACTTTACAATATATTTAAGCCCAAAGTGCCAACACTTACTACTTTAATAAAATCATTTGCAAATTATCTGTTTTTATTTTTTATTTTTGCAGTATTTAAACATGTTAAATTAACTACAAAGTGCCTTAGTCGACCCTTATATGTAATAGTGCGCATCTATAAATCTGTGTTGTGAAGGGCACATATAAAACTTATGGACATGAAGAAGAAACAGCACTTTATTGGGATCCCTGTCCTTGTCTATCACAGCTCAGCTGTGCGATGTCTGGCCTGTAGGTGGACAGCTTCAGTTTAAAACATGCCTCTGTTCTGTTGTCAGGCAGCTACGAAGAAGTCCCTCAATTAAAACAATTACTTGTTTATGCAATATTATTTTTGCCTCTTAATATTCTCTGCGTGCCAACATAAATGCCCTCCCATGGGAGCCATAACAAGCGTGTGTTAGGTTGCTGACCCCTGACATAGAACATGTGTTTTAAAAGATAGGCGACTGATACACCAAGAGAATGAGGGAGTGTGTTTCACATGCGCTTAAGCATATAACACAGCAGTATCCACAGTTATGGCAAAAAATATTCATATAAATAAAATGCATTTAACAGATTCACATATTTTTTCTGTTGCCTCAATTTTTCCAGCATGTGTTGAGGACGTCACCTTCTCTTTATCATCCTTTTCAATCTGTTATTTTACCTGAGGGTGGTGAAGAGCGGTGAACGTAAGTGCGGAAAGCTTGATATCAATAGTGAATTGAATTTTTCATTCAACTTCTTCAAACACTATTTCCATGGCTGAACTTTTTTTCATTTGGCAAGGAACACTAAATTTAAAAGGTGACATGTATTTGATCCAAGTTAACAATATTATCAGCATTTCACAGCTTGAAATTCTCTTTGCAGAAAAAAGTAAAAAGTATTTGTTTTACTTTTAAATATTTTCCATTAACAACGCATTGCAGGGAAAATATCTCACAAACTTGGAACTGGGTCCAACTGGCCAGGCGTCATGCAGGGATTAAAATGATAATTTTCAGACTTTTAGAGTATTAAAACCGACCTGCATTTACGAGACAACCGGAAACACTCCAGGAATTGTGTTTTACTCTCTATCTTCTGTGAAGATAGAGCGTATGAGTGACGTTATACAGAAAAGTACACTATTTTTACTACTTCCACTTGTTCTCTCCTGAGATTAGACACTGAAATATTAGATTTTGAACATAAATGGTCTTCTGTGGA
>NW_027180613.1:0-67590 GCF_040956055.1 Brachionichthys hirsutus | reverse complement strand
TCGCTCGCTCGCTCTGTGTTGCCTGCACAACAATGCAGTGTCTAAAAATGTCCAAACTAAATCAAACCTTTATTGAGACTAAAATCATTATTTCTGATTTAATTAGAAATGAACAAAAATGTTTGAGAGATGACTTTGAGTAAATAAGATGATGAATGGATTGTGGTTTCACAGGAATAAGAGGCACAACTCTTCATGCAGCTTCATGATGTTGAAAGTAATGATGGCGATGCATCCAAAGCAACTCACGCTTAAGTACAAAGACTTTTACATTCGCAGTTATTGTCTCCCAGAGAGAAAGAATGTGTTTAGATTCCTCATTTTGCAACAATTGCAAAAACATGTAACATATCATGTGCATTATTGCTTTAAATCTACACACAAAACACGATATATATCCTGACATATTATTTAACTCCCGACACTTTAACAAGATCCATAACATTTCAACTCAGCAATGAGTCCACAATATTAAGGCAAAAGGAAAAAAAAAAGACGTTATTTTTTAAGTAATCCTCTAAATTTAGCGTGACATTGCTCTGTGGAACTTGACATTTCCTGAGTTTACTGATTTTAATGGTGTTAAATGGCGTCTAGAAAAAACTGTTTCATGCTGCAGGGAGTTCTAAAAAAAAAATTATCTAGCATTTCTATGCCAGCCGTGGAGCTCCTGCGCTTCGGAAACCCATCAAAATGTAAATGTTTGCTTCATGAGCCACATGAAAGTCGGCATAAGAAGCAAACACAGTGAAGCAGCCTTCAAAGGCAGTTTCCCCATATGCTCTGAGTCGTGGGATGTTTCCTGCTGTTTGTGTGATGGATTGATCCAGAGGACTAACACAGGTCCCTGTCATCACTCCACATAGAACAGTTCAATATAGTCCTCTCTGAGCGTGAGCCCAACACGAGACAGTTGCCATGGTGAGGAATCAGTATAGGCTATGACAGAGGGGTGGGGTGCACATAGAATATAAGTAACACATGACCCACAGTTTGAAAATAGACGTTAATAATTCAGATATCAGGACGGTAAAGTTATAACATCTGACTTCAACCTGTCACTGAAAAGGCAGCGTGTAAAAAAACTAGCAGAAGATGCAAAATTGCCACCTGCGTCTCAACATTATGCAAATTCTAAATATCTTGTAACAGGCTGCCGAGGCTCCATTCTTTCAAAATGCATCAAACAGTCAACGGTTAGGCGTTCATTTACATTCTTCAGATTCCCTCTGACGTATGTGTTGCTATATCACCATGCATTGCAAAGACACTTTTGATTTTCATCCTTTTTAACACAACCCTACAGAAGAAAAGGATGATTCGCTATATTTATTGATCTTATTGGTAGAGGGGGAAAGCTAGTCCTCTGCATTTGAACCATCCTGGTGGTGCAGTGGGCAGCCCTGGACAACCCTCTCACCTTGGACACCACTGCTGCACCTTACTGTCTGAATTTGAGACAGACATACAGACAGTTTCACACATGTAAAATAAATGTAAATAAAGTTTCAAATTAGCATCTCGGCATGTAACTGGTTTACTTTAACAATCATTATGTGTTTGCGTTTGGTTTTTCATACACAGTACATTTGGACGGGTTTCACGTTCTCCTTTCTATATTTCCCTCATCTTGTTTTACTAAACACACATAAGAGACTCTCTGCACTAAATCATGAGGAGCTCTTTGATGAAATGACTGATCCTGGACCACAGATGCATCACATTCTACGATTCGCCTGTCGGTCCTCCTCTTCCTCCTCTTCCCTCCCTCAGTGAGACTGCCAACAGATGACTCCTGCCAAGCACCTCCCCGAGAGAGGCCCGAGTGTACTCCTCTAAAGCTGAGTGCATGTGTGTGTGTGTGTGTGTGTGTCTCCCCCCTTTGATGGAAACACTGACAGTAATGTGTCTAATGGAAGATAAGCAACACTCTCATGGACGGCCAAACACCATCATGCTGAGTGCGATGGAGGCAGAACTACACCGCACTCCATCTCTTGGTGCATACGCATGGAAAAACACACACACACACACACACACACACACACACACACCCCAGCAGGTGGATGATTGGATGGTGAGTCCGGGAGATGAGTTTCAGTTATCGAGGAACATCTCAGAGAAAGTAAAGCGTTGGATCGCCATGTTCAAAACTGCCACAATCATTCTCTCTCCTCTAGAGTATATCCCCACCCCCACACACACTCACACACACACACACACACACACTTGAAGTGCTTGGTGAGACAGAGCAGGTCGAAGGCAGAAGGCACTTATAGAGAGAGAAAGAGGAAGAGTCCTTGACTGCCGGCTGACCCCGTAGCTTGTTTGTGCTGATTTTGTCGAGCGCGTTCTGATGGAGGGGGCCGGAGAGGATTCAGAGTTTATTACACACAACACATCGAGCGCTGACAGGCGGGGGGAAAGGGAGAGTGATGGAGGGCACCAGAGGTCTGTGTCTACATTGTCAAGCGATGACTACGACACCTGAACAGCCGCCATGTTTTTGTTTTTTCTCGAAGCGCTGGGGTGATAAATCATCTGGGTGCATCAAAACCCAGCCAGGCGGCGCCGTCCGATCATGTGACTTCCTCTCTGGCCGCGGCTGCACTAAACCCCCAGTGAAGTTTAACTTCACTTTGATCCATTGTATATTTTTTCATTCACTGATTCTTTACAGACTTCCTCCTGCAGCACATTTAGACTGTTGATTGCGATGCCTCACCTTAAGCTGCAAATCCTTGTTTTGTCGACCGTAATGAAATCTTTCTTCATGTGTCCCACACAAGAAAATGCACTTTTTGGTTAATTACATAATTAATGACATTTACAAACCCCTACCAAGGCGCTGATGTTTTGACTGTCGGCTTACTTGAAACTTATTAACAGACTTTGAGGACATTCTTTGATCTGGATCAATGGATCGCTACAAAATCGGTTCTCCCGTCCTGACTCACTGCTTCCTCAAGCTGTTAATCGTAGAGATGATTCGAGAGGGCGCCTGGCGCCTGTGGACACGAGCGCCATGCAGATTTATTTAGAAAGGAAAGGTGCTCCGCAGGTCGATTGAAATGCAGCCACAGAGCTTCATTGGGAAACTGAGCCACCTTAATGAAGCTTTTTTCCTTTTTTAAAAGGTACCTGCCAATTTATTGCAAAGCAGCTGAATCTAAAATGCTTTCGGCTGTTAGCCAGCAGAATGTATTTGCTAGTGAAATCCAAGAAACGTAAACTCTGAGACTCACGTCTGAGCGGTGTAAGAAAACACCTCGGATTAACATATTAGTGAAGTGAGCCAGTCCTGGAGGAGGATATATATTCCTGACATGGAGGGGTTCAGTCACCTACTAATCCACAGTCAGATTATTTGTTTCTGTGCATCATTGTTTTTTCACACAGCATCTTAAATATTCAATGTGCTCTTCCTCTGTGTTTCTGAAGAAAGCATGGTGTTGCTGATTGTGTGTGTGAAACAGCCCCAAGCTGCTCTGAATTCAGCCAAGATGGAGAACAATGGATCATTATTGTTTCTATCATATTTATATATTATTCAACATGCTGCTAACTCATTGCCTTCAAGGTATCGAACCCGTTTGGCCAAGTTGGATCAACCGAACACTGGATTGTTACGCCTCTTTAGATGAATGGATCAAATCTGATCCAGGTGCTGTAGTTTCTGTTGGACGTGAAATAGAGGAAACTCGGTTTTCGAATGACTCGGTCGTCCAACAGATTTTTTAACACACAAATTCCGTTTTCATTCCACTGCCGAAAAGCCTAATCTGTGTGTGTGTTGCTGTTATCGGCAGTAGAGTGTCTGCTCGTTCTAATCTGGCGGTTCTGTCCAATGGGTTCCCATGAGGCAGTCCTTTCCGTTCTGTCCCTATTTCAGTTTGCATCCTCCTCCTCCTATCTCAGCTCGTGTTGTAACTGTTGGGACCAGCGTTTCGCTCATGGAGGTCATGCCGTCTTTTTACCACGTCTTCCTTGTTTTTTGTGTTTACTTTTGCATGGCCCCTGCTTGTTTGTTTTCAGCTCATTTTCTGTGGATGCAGCGAATCCAATTGAGCCGGCGTTCAGGCTGTTGCCTCCAACACGGCGCTGCATGCATTTTCTTGATATTTTTGCTCTCATCAGTTTCTGTATGTGTCTATTGAAAAATAAATGTTCTGTTATAGACCCCTTTGAAATCCAGTGTGAAGAACATGTAACCTTTATCCTAATTGGACAGCAGCAGCATCAGCGTGTATTAAAATGAAACTGTCGTGAATTATTGCTTTGAGTGCGCTTTCCTCAGGGAAGGATACGCAGACAAATCCAGGAGATGTGTACCAGATTAATTTTTATGTCCTGTGACAACTGAGCTCCACACTGTGAGGAAGCCGGGTGCATCGACTATAATCATTTCCCTCCCTCTATAGTTTATCCCAGGCTGCCCTTCAGCACATGTCTTCACAGCGAGGTGTGTATAGTGAGGTCAGGACCTAAATGCATCAGCGCTACCGACTGCTGAGCGCCAAAAAGCTTTAAAACTGTCAGCCTGCCTCTCTCCCCTCCTTGTTTGTTCAGACATTTCCTTCTTCTGTCGATTTATGTTTGTATTCCCTGACAGACAGTCAGAAAGTGAAGACGCTCCGGGTATCGCTAGTTTGAGGCAAACGTATTGCTTAAACTGAAGCGATATGCGGAAAGAACTGATTGATTAACTCCGCCGAGGTGAGGCGGAGGTTAATGTCATCGCTGGAGTCTGTCAGTCTGTCTGTCTGTCTGTCTGTTAGCAAGAAAATTCCAAAAGTCCTGGATGGATATGGATGAAATGTTGGGAATGTTACATTTTGGTGATTATCCAGAAGAGATTCTGGATTCTGGATCACTTTGAAATTTTTGTAACATTGCATTCAATGGAGCTTCAAAATGTGTTCCTCAATATCTCGGTTGATTATTGACTGATGTCTATCTCACCCCCGAATTTCATCCAGATGGGATCGAGAATGGAGTCAGTAAAAATGTTTACATTTTAACATGAAAACACCATTTACAGATTCAAAAATCAGTTATAAATACACATCAACAAATAATCTGTATGCTAAAGACAAAACTAGTCAGGGTTCAATGAATTTACTCCAAGTGAGGAAATGAGGAAACCATAGCCTCTCTGTCCAGAGGCTGGGCCCCTCTTTTTTTGTCCACCTACGTTGTACATATTATGTGTCTTTTTATTTTATTGTTATTTTGCATCAATTGAGTAGTTTATTTGTAGTTTTATTGGTATTGTTACATGTCGGTGATTTATGTACCTAGGACTTTCAACAGAAACAAGACTGCAAGGGCTTTTTTTAAATGCTCCTCTTAGTGTGTTTGACTGTACTGCTCTAACATTCTATCTAATAAATATATTCATCATCATCATCAGGTAAATAATATTGATCAGCAATTACAGTTTAATTTGTATCAACACTAAAAGGCATCAATTAGTAGATTTAATTCGGGCAGCATATATGTATGCTAGGAGTAAAAAACAAAAAAAATAAAAAATACCCAGGTCTCATTTCATTGATATTCTTTATAGTAGCATTGAGTATTAAAAAAACAAAAAACAAAACATGTATTTTTAAGGTTGGACTTCCTGGTTTCAAACCAGGAAGTCACTGAATAATATCTGTAAATGGGCTATTGCATTTTTAAAGTAAAAATTCAATTTGTTGCTGTCCCTTTAATAAAGAAGAAAAATTACTTCTCTGAAGCGGTGCTATTTTTTTTTCTCAAAATGTAAGCACCGGTATTTAAAGTCTCTGGATTTAAACTCACTGTAGTTTGCATTTTATTATAACTTATGTTACATGTTGCATGATTGTACCGAAAACAATTCCTAGTCTGTGAACCCTCATTGAGAATACGGCGATTCATTTATACATTAGTGTTTAAAATGTGAGACCTGCTTCAAGGATTTTTCATGGATGTTGTTTTACTCTACTCAGTACTGTGACGATGTGTGGAATCCCACCATCACTCCACTGCACTGCTATAGTTAAGTGCTTAACAGTCCAACAGTAGTGTGATGTCATCGCCTCAGGGACGGCTTGCATGCGCCTACCGTAACCACTGCTATATATTCATCACACCGCCCATCAAAGAAGTGCATTTCAGGGCATAAAGAAGAATTAAAAGGAGGCTGTTTACAGGATGTGATCACATCTGTGCCAGATGATTACTCATCCAATACTCCTCTCAAATACTTCCATCGTGTCGTGGAGCAGTCATGCCTGAAACCTATAAAGATGACGCAGGAACAATAAAAGATTCTTCTTCACAGAATGGAAAATGATTCAACTGCCGAATTAGAAAATAAATTGTTCAAATCGAATCATAATGGGAGTCAGACGGGCCGATTTCTCTGCTGAAGGAGGTCGGGGCAGGGTGAAGATATTAGACCGGCCCTGAATGACAGCTCGATTTTTTTTTCTCGAGTCACCTTGTACTAATGTGTTTTAAGTCATATCGATGTTGAACAAACAGCGATACAGGTTTTTGAGGGTGGGATGAAATCCCGCTCTCCAAAAAGTCTGTTCACGATGCTTCCGAGTCTTTTTTCCTTCACAGAGTTTTAGTACCTTAATGGCAGAATGGCTCATTTGCCCTTCACTGATTAATTAAGGCAATTGATTGTCTGGAATAATCTCTTTGCTGGATAACCACGCTCTAATTGGGAGTTAATGCAATGAATAAAGAAGCATGTGCATATATATATATATATATTAGATAGAATATATATATATATATGCAGGCCAGAACATTATGAAACTTGAGCAAATGTGAACAGATTTCCATCACTTCCCTCATATTCTTTTATCTTCTCCCCACTATCCTCTTTTGCGAGGCGAGGATGAAGCGGGAGACTGATAAATTACGCCCCCCCCCCCCAGTTGAGCTCGTAAACCAACAGCGTGAGCCAAATGTAAATTGTATTTTCGGCAGACAGCAAAAAAAAAAGCGGTTTCTCAATCTGACTCCACTTTGTATTCACGCAATAATACTCACTGAGGACGGGGCGACACCGCCCGCCGACCTCATCACTCTGGATGGCGGTCTAAGAAGTACAGTCATCAATTTATTCTGCAGACATAACTGTGTGGCCTGATGCACACCTATGTCCCTGATGTGCATGAATTCCTGTCTTCAGATAATTACTCCTGCATTTCATTCCATATGAGCCTGAAATCCACTTGATTTTCAAACAAGAACAACAGAACATGGAACCAATAATGAGCCCCCATCTGTAAGCTTCAGCTTTCTTTTCTCTCATTCCACCCACAGAGCAAAACAAAAACGAGTAAATGTGCACACGCTGATGTCTATAACAATCCCACACACCCACTTTAACAAACTCATGTTTCCCTCTGAGAACAGATTCAGATGTGCTATGTTATGGATTCTGCTCTGAGACATTGCTCATTTTGCTCCAAGTAGCGACAGACGGAGGGGAAAAGAAACTTTAACCACGCAGAAGTCGATCAGAGTCATATCAAAGAGGAAGGCCTCGGAGGACGCCGTGGAAAGCACGTGGGCATGAGAAGGCCTTTGTGATGTACGACAGATGATGAGAATCTAACGACCAGAACCGACGCTATACCGACAACAAGTTAACAAGCTGTACGCGACGCTGCACTGAAGCAGCCACGATGATCAGAGACAACATGGACACTCTGGATGGACATCAGCAGAGACGGCATCGATTGAGGGAGTCAAGAGATCATCGATCAGGACTCAGCGGACGCCCGAGAACGATCCAAGGGAACATTATTCTAATGGCAGACCTTTAAACTGGGACGCGGTACAACTCCACTCTACACAGCGTGGCCCTGCAGGGTCCTCGGGGTCATGTTGCGTCATCATCCTCATGGCAACTGAGAAAACTCTCTCCAGAGTAGAGAAGGCTCGTTCTCTTCGTTCTCTTTGTCTTTGTAAGAGGTCGACCGAGAGCCAGCATCGTTGGCAGGGCTCATGAATTCGATTTGATCAATTAGAACTATTCATTATTATTATTTACCGGTATTCTATTTTACTTGTGCTGTGAAAATTGACCAGAAGTGATGAACCGTTGCTAGAGGTATAGAAAGTGCTGTTCGGAAAGCTTTTAATCCCAGCTAAGCAAACAAATAAATACATAAATAAATACAAATCACAATGCAAAAGTTTATTGTTTGTAGTTTTCTCCTAAAAAACAAAAAACTAATGTCTCATGTGTTTATAATTCAGCTCGTGAGTCGTCATGCTAAGCTAACAGTCCCAGACAGTATGCCTGAGTGGTATCGATAAATAGCTGGCTCTCTGCAAGAAAGCGAATCTTTTCATTTCCTAAATGTTTTTAACTGTAATATTTTTGTTTTTGTTTTTGTTTGAATTGCCATTCATTTGTTTGTTTGTTTGCGGATAATCATGTTCGCATTTTTATCATTAAAGGTTCCTTATTTATTGTAGAAACGGGAAGTTGTTGCGATCTTTTTCTTCTTCTAACTTCATGGATAATTCTAGAACGGAGAAAATGACAAAATGACAAGATCTAGAACACGTGGATTTAAGTGATACTCAGGATCCAAATTTCAATTTGGGCTCTCAGAAAATGCACTAAGATGAGATAAATAATGACGACACAGACTTGCCTGAGGCAAAGTGTAGCTGAAACTGTGCCGTTTCATTTTGGTACAAAATATGACACCTGTAGAGATCGGCAGGCCGACCCCGAGTTGCTGAAACATCCCAGAGAGCTGCAGCAGCACACCGTGAGTCCACGGGACGGGGTGGACATTTGAGGGGGGGCTCCTGGTGACAGCGATGGAGGAGGACACCGAGCACATGCTTTTACGGGCACACTAAAAGAGAATATTAACTTCCATCCGTCAGCTGACCTCACCTCTGCACAGCCCGGATCAGTCGCCTTCTGCTCAGGAGGAGGGGGCCACGATGAACGCTGGTGAATTCATGCCAGTCGTGAGTGGAGGCTGGGCTGTGCACCAAGCAGACCCCACTAATGGCCCCCACCAAACAATCCTCAGGGCTTTAGAAATCAGACCACAAACCTCTGGTAAGATGGGCAGACGTTCTAACCTGTTTCATCTGGGGGGGGGGGACCCGCACACAATCGGGGAACACATTAACAGCATCCGCCTCAGCCTGCGCGCTGCTCTTTGTGCAACTCGCCCACCGCGTGTGAGCAGATGGCACCACCATCATCATCATCATCATCATCATCATCCTCTCATCAGCAACATGACTCAGAGGGTCGGGAGTCGCACCTACCGTTCCCAGAGACGCGGTTCTCAATCTCGCCGTGTCCGGCTTGCCTGATGGAGATACTAAGTTGCATGTAGAGTCCCATGCAGTGTAAACTCCCCAGCAGCACTCGGAACGCTCCCATTTCGCTTGGTTTCTTTATTTTTATTTGCTCTCCTTTTTTTCACATCGGGTGGAGCGGACGTCGGAAAAGATTTGCCTTTTCTTTTATTCCCGGTGACTTGTTCTTGCGAGGAAGGAGCGAGAGAGAGAGCGAGAGAGAGAGAGAGAGAGAGAGAGAGAGAGAGAGAGAGAGAGACTCCTGCGAGGAATAAAGACGGGATGAAGTGGTGGAAGCCTCGGTGCGTGCCAGCACACTGACTGGCTCTCCTCCCCGTCAGTCGGCTCTACATGCGGCGGAGGGACACAGTCTCCCAAATGGGCGGTGCTGCGTCTTTCTTTGGAGAATATCAGAAACACGAAAATGTAGTCAACAAAAAACATTTTATGGGGAAATATGTCCATGGGGCTAACATGCAATTGTTAAGCTGTTTATTGATCAATGTTAATAGAAATAAACAGATAAACAACCAAATACACAACATGATGGTGCTCAAAAAGCTATGCAAAGTGGATTTAAAACGCCTGCCTCAGAGTTGAGCATTTGTTGAATAAATTATTATTTATTACAGAATTCTTCTAGTAACAATAATAAACACATCTTGAACATTCGTTTTAGAAAAATAAAGAAATGTAAGAAGATTCAGTGCAACATGCAGACTTCCTGTTTCATTCAGTAATGCAGGGGGGAATACGGTACACTGTCAAAAACAAAAACATTAATGTGTCCATTAATAAAACTACACAGCAAGGCTTTTCAACATTCAAGCATGTGGACAAAATATACACAAACGTACACAGGTAGACATATTCACAGCGTTTCATTGAATCCCTACACATTTGTACTTGAAGATACCATTTAAGCTTTAAAATGCTCACAGATTCTCGACCTTGCATCAAAGGATTCAGGAATTTCACACAAAAATGTTCCGATTTGTGCTGCCTGGCTCCATTTGGGAGAGAAGGAAGCAGACTTAGAAGTGTTGACTCCAGGCAGGGATTCCTGTCCACGAACACCAGCCTTTTCGTCTTAGTCTCTTTGATAGAGAAATGCTTCATCTCCCAGCAACTGACCTTTGAAAAGCAAACCTGATGAATCTGAACGTCAGCAAGACACAAAATACCTTCATTAACGTCTGCTGTTAAATGTGCAGGCAGTGAAAAGGCCCGCTAATAACCTGCACCACATCTGAGCTCTTACTCGCACACACAGCTGAAATATGTCGGTTTTGGTTCTCCCACCGTCTCTTCTTTTATTTTCAAGGGACCGTTATTAATATGGAAGAGGCCGGTCTGACAGTCGGCATCGAGACACTGACTGAGTGCTGGCTGTCTGCGCCAGTATGTTCATGGCAGAATGTGTCAGTCCCAAGGCCTGCTGGTGGGGCTGAACACAGACACCTGTCACAGACAGTTATCTGACATGGCTGTGGACACAGGTGGGCGATCATGTTGCTTTAGTTATCATAGGGACAATGCCTGTCTGGACAGCAGACTGTCTGAGGTGCTCTTTTCTTTAGTTCTGGACAGGGTATTTTAAAATTTGTTTCTTAACCATGAAGCTAAGGCAGTGCTGTCATGAAGGTTAAAGATATGCAGTGAATAGCAAAGAACTGAGAAAAATATATCTCACATACCGGTACCTTGATCTAAAATATTCTACTGAGAGGAAAGTGTTTGAATTTTAATTTAAGTGACCCACTAAAAATATAATCAGTCAGAAATGTTTTAGGCATTCAAACGACATCAGCATTAAATCATCTTATAGGCAATAAGCACACAACACCAAACGTAGGACTGGTTCATCAGATTGGATAATGGCAACGTGTGAGCAGTAAGAGAAAATATTAGCCGACTTCTTACGTATGACAAAAGAGGTTTCGGTGAGTTATGACGACATTGTGGATTGTCTTCCTGCCCTGAAATTCTGTACATGCAGTCAGAGGCGCAGCTGCAACTCACCAGCATGGCAATCACGTTGACAAATGTGTGTCCATATGGATTACGATATTATTTATTCCTGGTTTGACTTGGCTACTAAGAAGATGTTTCTTGCCCCGTTTCTCCTGTGAATTAAATTTGTAGTTTGAGGCAGGTTTATTCTTTGAACACCAGATAAAGAAGACCAATATTCATGCTGGCTGCTCTATATGAGGCAGAACCTTCACACACCGTAATGGTGACATTGGTGTTAATGTGCTTCTCGCAAGTTTAGTGTTTACCATGTGACAAATTAATTTTCATGCTTAAAAAAAATACAGAAACGAGCAGTGAACACAAACTAGAGCTTAAAGGCTTTGGTTTGTTTCAATTAATCAATTTACCTAGACATTGGTCCACTCACACACACACGCAGAACCCTGGAAACATGGAGCTCAGACGAAGCTCCTGAAAAGAAAATCATTTAGCAAAGTCATTACAACCGAGACTGACGGGAAAGCTTGCAGGAGGCCATTTTACACCAACGGCTTCAGATGTGTGGCCATTTAACACATTTTTACAAATCCCTGTTGTAATTCTCATTAACGCAATACCTTCTCTTCTGAGTCCTGACTCGTATAGGAAGGAGTCCAAATGCACCGCAGTCGACAGTGTTTGCACTCAGTCATTTGGAAAATACAATTATTCTCCCTCCCCTCGGCTGTGAAATTGCCGTATAACCGCTGTTAAACACGACACAGTCATAATCACTGATAAGAGATGCATGGGGGCCAGGCCTCCTCTGCCAATTCAATATGCAAACGACATCCCGCCGTTCTACTCATCTTGTTACCGAGCAAAATTCGAGTTTATAAAACTCCTTAGGAAAGGCAACAGATGTGACAGCTGTCAGTGAGCCGCCCCCTTTTCCCCTCCCGCCAGGATTATGGTCAAGGATCCAGAGAGGTTGTGCCACACTGGTGAGTGATTAATAGCGCAGAAACATTCTGCAGACCGTACAAACGGATGCTGCATCCAAGTTCATATGGGAGCATTTTTAGAGACTTTGAAAATACATAACAATTCAGACATAGCTAAGAAACCTCCATCGAACGCAACCGTTGCAGGAAGTAGGGCAACAAGATGCATAGGACGGTTTCTCAATACAAGAATTCAAAATGCTTTCCAATAAATTACAGCTAAAACAAAGTATAAAAATAAAGGGGACTCAGCTATGACGTAACTCAGAACAGTTGACCTCAGCTTGTCCTCACCAGCCTGAAATTCATTTCCGGGCGCAGCTAGAAGACCATCCCCTAATGACCAGAGATGAACTACCAAGCACATTATAGAGCACCAAGAGTAGCTGGAAGTTGATATTGTATCGTACCATTTGCATGATCGCAGTCTGGGTGTTGGATTCTAAATCCGCTGGAACTGTCCTGTTTAGACTAAATTCTGCCGATAAGTAGCCGATAAGCCTCATCTTCTGGAGATGAGTGCATGCTGCAGTTTGTCAGAGCCCGTTTGGATATTAATGCTTTAACTCAAGTGATAACATCCTGGTGATATTTGTAATGGAAGTCGATCCAAAATTATATACAATTTAATATGAATCAAGGTTTAGACTAAAAATGATTTCAAGCTTGTCACTGCAAGTCTACAAGACTGATCCCGTGGCTCTCTCACCCTCACAATGCACTAATAATTGAAAATACATCAAGACAGTCTACAGCAATAGTACAGCAATGTGACAATAATATGGGCTTGTGAATGCAACTCTACCATATCACGCCTCCGCACAGACGCGTGTAAACAGTGTCACAAAGAAAAATAGTAGTGGGCTGAGAACTCTGGGAGCTTGCTGAGATCCGGGTAGTGGGCGGGTTCAGACATACGCCGAAGCAGCAGATCTGCCTTTCTGTGAGGCATCTAGATCTCGCTCTGCAAAAGGAGCTGCAGATATCGGTGCGCTGTCTCCATCTGTGGCTCTGTGCAACAGTAACCAAGCGTAGGCAGAGGCTGTTATCAACAAGCTGTGCCAATCTCTCTCCGAGTAGTATGACATTAATCAAGCAAGCCAAGCATGCAATCAGGATTTTATTACTAAATGTTTTATTAGAAAAGAAAATACAGGTAAATCCAAAAGGGAAAGCAGGAGCGCCTAGGGAGATGTGTTAAGTTTGTGGATCTAAGTGGAGTCTGTCTATAATCACCTGCCAGCTTTCATTACCCCTGTACAGAAAATGAACAGCAGCTCTATGTCTTATGCTTTCTGTGTTTTAGTCCAATCATAATACCCTGTTCCACAGTGAGTGGGTTTACATGCACAACAATATTCAAAGTCGAACCAATCCTCTGCTGCTAAAATTGTGTTTATTCTGAATACAAATTTGGAAATGGATAATATGTAATGAGGGGAGTATCAGGTATTAATCCTTGATTAGGGACAACTTTCCAAAGATGAATAATGTGACGAATTAACAATTTGCATTTACAGGTCGTCCACTTCCTGGTAATAAATTGCACCTGCATCAATGACTGTGTTCTTTGTAAGGCTCCTAATGCAATGGAAAATGTTGTTCTCTACTTGTTAAATAGGACAAAACCTGAGATTATTCTCACACATCCCTTTGGCTTTGATACGGAGTCAGAGACAGCTAATGTTATGCTAGCACAATTTAAAGTCAATAACAATGTGCACAGCTGGCAAATGGAAAGCAGAATTCAACAACAACACCACTATCAAGCTGTGTCATTGAACATCAATGTTCAGGTACGAACAAAAGGCTATGTGTAGCGACAGGACTGTGATAGACAATAGCTTATGTGCTAGGCTAGGCCCTAGGGGTAGATAAGATGGGGTAGAACAGGCTGCTTGCAGCTTGTTGGTTACAGTTACAACCCCGTGGTGAACACGAGGCACTGAGGAAGCTCGACGTGTGCTCCAGTTTTTTCATGAAATGCATCTCTAATGTAGCGATATCAGCAGCTAGCACTGACTTTCAATTAGGAGCAGTAAGTTTCATTGAAATTATTAAGTAGGTGATGACAGCTGGTCAGAATATTGTAACCAGGCTTTTGCTAACATTTGGAAGTCAAAGTCATGGGTCAGGTGGGAGGATACAGAGGCAAATAAAGCATGTTTTCTAAAACATATTCATGAAAATAGACAAATAAATTATTACTTTTAACAGACTTGCAATTACTGAATTACTGTGCATGTAAGAATGTGTGTGTGTGTGTGTGAGAGAGCGAGAGAGAGAGAGCATTAGAAGTTTTCTACAAGGTCCATGATCCTCTTGCGCTCAGCCTCTTTGAACTCATCACTCTTCCCGTCTCCGATGCTCTCGGCATACTCTGCAAAGACAAATCAAAGAAAAGCCACACAATTAGTCGACTTGTCAGCACCATTGTGAACACCGTGGTTGCTGTTCAACCTGGGAGGTTGTAGAGAGCCTTTTTGATCCACTAAACTATCCCCAAAACTCTGGAGATAAATTTGAATAGGAAAATAAAACATGCCTTGGGATTTACCTGAGAGCGAGCTGTTGGTCACTAAAAACGAGCAGTGCAAGACGAATGCCTCTGTTTATAAACTACAGCTGATGGAAGAATTATGCAGAAATGGAAGCCTTAATGGCAGCTGAGCATGACAAGAGCTCACAAAATTATCTCAGGTTACAACAATATAAGAGAAGCTGAGAAACGGAAACCAGCAGTTTTACTTCATTTATTTGTTCATAACCTGTGTGCAAATATGCAAACCATAAGGGGACAGAAAATTACTTGAAAGTAGAATAAAAGGGGCGCTGGTGTCTAGTTGAATCTGAAACGTCTATGATGACTCGATTAAAGAAAAAAAAAAGAGAGGATACGATAGTCAGAAGAGGAGACAGGAAGTACTGTACATGAAATGATGAAAACTGAAATGTCCATGAAATAAAATTAGAAATCGATTACTAAAATATGGAAAAACAAAAACAAACAAAATCTGATACTAAGGTAAAACATCAGAATTTTTGACAGATTTCTAAATAGTTTTTATCGATATTTACTATCTGAGGTATGGGTGGATCTATGCGTTTAGTTTGATGGAAAAAGGCCTAAGGAGAATCGATGTTCCAACTGGAAAACAGGTACAGCCTGATTATTACCAAATGCATTGTTATCCTCAACCCACTGCTACACAGGACCGAAGTGCCTTTGGTAATAAAGCCTTGGTTCACAGTGGGATATTTGCAAATCATTCCCCCCCGTACTCCATTTAAAAGACTGTTGCTGTAACTGGGGGAATATAGTAAAATTAGAGTCTTTGAAATGTATTGTTACGGTGAGACACAGCGTTTCAGTGCTACCATTAGTCAAAAGTCTTGTGTATCCACCTTAAATCCTGGACGTGAACAGTAACAATTCCAGCTACTGCGTAGTGCTCCTTCTTTATTGCATGCTTCTGTTTTCGCAATTTGTTGAGTCTGCCTCCCACACAAGGCCTTCGAGACCATCAGCCGGTGGATTTGTGAGTCTAATGTGTAGAAAGAGATAGTTGCAGCTGCCGCAGTCCCGGCGGTGTCCAGGCATTCGCTCTGTCTCTCAGCCAGCCTCTGAGGCAGGGATTACGCATTAAAGATGAAGACTACTTTCTCTGCAGTGAGAAGAAAATGAAGGGGGGGGTGCTGTCCAGACAAGAGCCCGCAGGGTTTAGAAGGGTGAAGCGTGGCCGTTGTTGACTTCGAGGGGCATTTTCATATTATAAGACAGCTCATACGACATAGTTGTAGTAACTTAAATGAATGTAAAAGAGCCTAACCTGTAGAGAACAAACAACTAGAGTGCTGAATGATTAACTTACAATTCATCTTTGTTAACAAAGCTCCAGAAGACTGGGGATTTGTTTAAAAGCTTATTGTTCATTTCAACTTAATCTGCATTGTCACCTCATCCACTAATCAAGTCTTCTGACTGATGAAACAATTCACTCAAAAAAAGCAGAATTCAATCATCCACAATGATAGTGAGATTCCATTTATAACATTTCCAGTGCTCTGTGAATTTGTAATGCATAATGTCGCATGGCAGAAGTACAGATCTTTCAATAAGGCCTGTGTTAAAAGTTGTCTCATATATATATAGTGCTGATCATATTCCCTCCTAGAATAATAATGATAATACAATATTGAGTAACGTATCAGGTGACCCATGAAGATTCACAGGCAATTGTTACCTTGGAGAACATCTGATCGTTTTTCAAAATAAAACCCCCGTGAGACTCTGATAATCAATACAACGGAAACTATACAAATGATGTATTCTTTCTGTGCGCCCGGTAACAAATGTCGCACGGCCCGGTACCGGTCATAAGTACGGCCGGTTGTAAGTCGTGAAGGTCGCACCTCGGATAGTACCTGTATTATCTTAGAGAAGCAGGAATGGGGAGATGGATGGAGGGGCTCAACCACAACAGGAAAACCTACGCACACTCGTTCACTGAGAGTCTGTCCATTGTGTCTGTGTTTGTGTCTCCGTGTCTATAAATGGTTGTGCCGTCAGCTGCAGAGACAGAAAGGTCAGAGACTCAGTGACTCTTCAACTCCCGCACAACCTTTTCTTTGGTTAGCTGGCGCACTCTCCTTTTGTCACCACGGCAACGAGGCAGAGGACAATATACTGAGCAATATCTTTACTCAGGTCAGTGACTGGGACTCATCGGCCAAGAATACAGAGGATAATCATTTCCAGGACAGTTTCTGTAACAGCAGCCAAGGATAGCGACTTATCGTAGGAGTTATCGTCTGATCACAGCTGCAGCTGGGACACCGTGACGCATTTAAAACGCTACCAGGGTGAAGCTCATCTGATCCAACTTCACAACGGACAGCCGGCGCAGATGTTCCTCAAGTGTGGTAATCGAACCACAATCATATTTGCAAACGCATGAAGATAACCAGAGGTAATGTCTGGCACAATGCATACTGCAAAGACACCAGTAAAATGTAATTTCAAAGAGAAACAAAGTAATCAGCTAATTGGATCAATCACTTCCAAGGTTTTTCCAATAACATTACCATGAACAAGTACAGCTGATAACAAAAACTAATTAGAAAGCCATATTGCTGACATCCACACACCGCTGTGAGGTGGAACTTCTCTCTATGCACAGTGTGTCACGTTTTACGTAGACAACTGAATGCGTCACCAGTGATATCTTTATGGAGCTTCGCCTCCATATTGAAATAATATTACGTAAACTTACCAGTTCACCAAAAAAATAAAACCGCAAAAGTGATGTTCTTGTTCTGTAGAAACATCAAAGCGATGCCAGGAAATTGTTAAATAACAAGCACGCCATCAGATGGCCTTAAACCGTTTCGGTTTCAGGTTGCTCGGACATGCTGCTCTTGTTGGTCAGTCTCCAGCACCATCTCGTTTGCATGCCATCTATTCTTTTCAAGCTTATTTTTACATCTGGAATTGTGCCTGTGCTGTAAACTGCCACTTTAAGAGGAAGGGACACGAATGGCATGATGGGAAAAAGAGTCCAGAAGGAGTCTTGTAGTACGTTCCGGGGCAGCAAGCTAGAGCAGGTTTGGCCCCTCTGATCCGGAAGCCCTGTTTACTGTCTCACAAGATCGAAGAGTCGATTGGAGGCGAGGGTCTGCAATCTCTGATTGTCTTTCTAGTTTACGTTGATTCGCATCTTCAATTTGGCCAATTTTTTTACATCGGATGGCATTCCTGACAACTCCCAGTATTTTTTTCGCGTTTGCCGGTGGTACTACTCTTTGACAATTACTATACATACCGGTAATCTTATTTTTAAAAGTCGAATATGTCCCTTCACTCAAGAAGCCACTTCCTTTGAGACGGGCTATTAACAGAGATATGGCTGTATTTATAATGTATCCCTTTGAAATGTGGATTACTTCAGTAATGTGTTACATTAATTTGTTCACAACCAGATGTTTCACATTAAGCCCCCAGCAGTGTGTGTGTGTAAGTAAAATTACAGCAGATTACTAAAAAGAAAGCCGAGAACCAAGGAAAGCACAAGTGATAAAATCAGTGACTGAAAACGATGCTTCCGCTTCTGCGCTAGTATTTATTTGATGGTATTTGCAGAAATCCCGGTAATGAGATTTGGATTTTATTTGAGAAGTGATGGCATTGGAGGAAACAGAGCTACTTACCTCTCATGATGTGGCGCACTACTTTTACAGAACCCCCTCTTAGGTTGAGTATTTGATGGACCCTCTGCTGAAGCTACAAGTAGAGAAAAAAACTGAAGTGACTTTTTTGACCAAGCAATTTGTACAATTTGACATTTATTTTAGTTGGTGAAAACGTGATTGTACATATATTTTGTAGCACATGCATCTGTGAGCAGTAAGAGCATCTCCTTCGCCACCAGCTTTTCATTTTAGCATCCATGTGGACATTCATCCACTTATTGAAACCTGGGAGAATGCCAGCTTATGCTGTACACATCCGTGGTCGGACAGACTTGGATGATGCTGTATAAATATAGTTCATTTACAATTTTATGATCTGATTACCATCAAACCGACGTCAAAAGAGTGCCAATGTCTCTACTGCATGGAATATGCCACAGACATGCAAACGTCCCCATCAGGTAAAAGGCAGTATTCTGCTGTTGTTTCTCTTTTGTTCGCTCTCAATGTGGGTAAAATAGATAGAATATATAATTACAATCTGATTGTAAGGGATTTCTAAACCCCTCTTCCGGTTCTCGTTCTCCGTCGTTGGTGCGTAGTCAATGAGGAGAATGTGGGTTAAGATTGAGATATTTATATAATTAACAGATCAGTTACATGTTGGTTCAGATATCAGCGCTGAGATTCGACCATGTTCCTCGTGTCTGACTCATGGTGGAATGAAGATACTTCCTCCTTCGTCATGCCGTCAGTCCTTCCCCTGAAGGTGGGGCTTTGCCCCGACCAATCATAAGCCCATGTTTATCTGTGTTGTGTGACGTCACTAATGAGATGTTCAATGGAAATCAGTCATAGCAATACCAAACTAAATGCTGTGTGTTCCTGGTGCAGTGTCGCCATGTAATCACGTTGTGGAATTTCCATCTGGTACAGAAATTCCCTGCACTGATGTAACTGACATCATTAAATCTTAAAAAGATGGGCTGTGTAAGGGCATGTTTGTTGCCTTACTGTAGTTCTAAAAGTGAAACGACTCATTTCATAGAGGTCACGACACTGTAAAACATCCAGTTTCCATGCTAGTGAGCACAAAGTACCGGTAATGTATATAGTCAGCTAGGTTTACAAATTTGGATCACTTCCTCAGACCTTGATTGAGTCATCCTAAAAGTCAATCGACAGCATCTGGCTTTGACCACTGGGAAACACCTACCGGTACTTGAGTCTCCTGAAGCTTACATTCTAGTTTACGTAAATATGCACAAGATTTTTGTGTGTGCGTGTGTGTAAGGTCAAAAGTCTTCATTAATTAGCATAATGTAAAGGATCCCCAGTTATATTATACCATGAGGAGATTATTTAAGGACTTAAACAGCTTTACTAACAGCAGGCAGGAAGTGGTGTGGTGTTGAGAGACAAAGATTAAGTACATGGAATACGTGGATGCAATGGTCGTAAAAAACATCCGACTCCTGCTTACTTTTAGAGTTGATCTAATCAGAGGTCGTAACAATGGTCAGAAGGAAAAATCATTGGGCAAGCCGGAGCCGTTGCGTGTGTGTGTGTGTGTGTGCGTGCGTGTGTTTACCTGTGATATCCCTGAATTGCTGATCTCCACCATAACATAGCAGATCAACTGCAGGACAAACAGTCCTGCGTCCAGGCGCCGAAGGTAGAACTCGTCCTCCATGTTGTCATCGAGGATCTCCCCCCTCCGAACCATCTCCTGCACACACCAAAGACAAACACACACACACACACACACACGTTAACACAATCGACAAGCTTGAAACAATCCCTGATGTGGGTGCTTTTCAATGAGAACAGAGAGAGAGAAGAGATGCACATTGTATCAGTTTGTTACAATGACTGTTCATTGCAGAGTTCAGAAAAAAGTAAAAAATTATGAATTGAACTAAATATCTAAAAGGTACTTCAGCAGTATATTCCCTTTGTCCGTGGCGTGGTATAAAAAAAAAAAAAACTTTCTTTTGCATGGTGAGGCGAATAAATCACAATTTACTGTGCTTTTAAAGGGTTCCTATTGTTCTTTGTCCACTTAAAATAGATACAACAAACAGAAAACTGGACCAAGTGGAATTTAGGTGTGTTTTTCAGCTTTCTCCACAAATCCATTTTCTCCATTGACCATACAAATCAATTGATTTCACAGAAGAGTGTGTTCAGTCGCCAATGCTCACAAACTCACACGCGTACTACACACTCTCGCATAGTTATCCATCTTAACAATCCTGTCAGTACGCCAATAACATCGCACTGCCAATACCCACACAAGCCACATTAATCATCATTAGAGATTAAGAAGCCGACCCTGAGGGGGGAGAGTGGAGCGTGAGCCACTGGAGTATCACAGAAATATAATGTTTTACCTCCATGTGTAACAGCAGGAGGAAAGTTAAAGCCTTTGAACTACTGCAGCAAATAATATAAAATGCAACGTGCATCAATTGGTGACTTCCTCTTAAAATTGACATTAAACAATTAGCGGTAGATCCTCTTTCCAAAAATGTGGTGACATTATGCCCTGATGTGCGACTCCTTTGCTACCGAAATGCAAATGAAAACAGAAACATTTCATTTTCAAGATTAACATTTTTTAAATATGCTCATTGAGTGCCCCAGTTCTCGCTCATTTTGCCCGATTTTCCAAGCCCCACAGAACATTCGTTACTATGACTATGCAAAAACCAAACCTTCCGTATGAAAGACTAAAGTCTCTTCTTTCATCAAGAAAAAAGAAATTTTATGCTACCACCATTTTGCGTTCCGGAGTTATTAGCCGTTGAAGAGAGGCAGACGTCAGGTTTGGCAGTGAATGTTTGCGTTATAAAAAAACTTATTTACACGTCAATGGCACGCAATGAGTTAAGTTTCCAAAAAGTTGGGATTCACGGTTCACTGTTGTTTTTCATCATTTTTTTTTAAACACAGTAAAAGTTTGGAAGCAATGACACTAATGGTTTAAATTTAGAAAGTGGAATCACTTCTGGTTCTTGCTTGATATTAAAGTACAGCAGTATAGAACAGTGAGGGTGGAATTCCCGAATAGAATCAAACCAGTCAGTTTAATTTCATATTAAGAAACCCAATACTTTGACACGTTTAACTTTTGTACTAGAAATCTCCCTGAAAACATTTCGTCACCTCTAATTCAATCTGTATATATTACAGTACAGGTTAAGGACACCATATTTAAAAAAGTAACAACAAGAAAGGTGCTCTGCAACCCTGTAAATCAACTTTTCAAAGCAATGCTAATGAAAACAAATCGCTTGCAGCACAGAGCTAAAGGGTACCACGCATGACATTTACATCCAAACGGTTCAATCTCAAAGAAAATTAGAACTTTCAAAAGGCCTCGTCTTTAAAGATCAATTACACTTTAAATCCAATTATAGCTTAAGTGCAGCTCATTAACGGGCCTCAATCAAAGGGCCGCTCCTGAGGACTAGCACTCAGGACTATTCTGGGAAAACCCTTTGCGCTGCTGGCGGCAGAGCTGGGGTGCAAACCAACAGATGCAGCTTCGTGACATTGGCATTCTTTCATCCTGATAGAAGAAAGGACCTGCAGATTCTGCTTCAGAACAAGGCTCAATTGTACAGTGTCAACTTCAGCTTGTTATAGATGCAAAACATGCCGATAATTAAAACAAGAATCTTTAATAATAAAGCCACTGAATGTGGGCCATTTGTCTCCTCCGTGTCCCCAGGGCAAAACACGAGAGATTGTTTTCCTACAAAAGCCGAGCGCCATCGTAATGTAAAACGGTCTCAAAACTTGGCCTTGGCGCTGTCAAGTAGCACCCATTAATAATGCAAGAAACAAAAAAATCTATTTGAATGTTAACTGCGATTCTCTTTCCTGCAGGAAAAGAATGATCTCAGTTTCCAGGACAACACTGTTCGTTATTCTGAGCCAATGCTGTAGCTTGCGGCAAAAATACACTAATCTCACACTCCATCCTCAACAAAGGTATAAAATACAGCATGCAAGCTTAAAAGGCTAGATAGAGGACAACGCTCGGTGCACGGTGATGTAATGCATGGGATGTGTAATTCCTGCCATCCTCATTACTGTTCATGGACACCATTGCAAATCATTGAACATCCTCATATGCTTCCATTACAGCTTAAGAGCTGCAGACATGGAGTCATAGGAAAGATCCTCCTGCAGTTTGGTTTCTGATTCATGTCCTGGCAAACCTATACAGTATACTGGCCGTATGAAATCGATACAGGGTAGAGAAAGCTGATGGAGACTAGGAGGTCTTCGACTTAATAATGCAAGAGGTCCTGTAAGAGAATGCTCCTCCCTTGTTGAGCTCACAAGAAAATACTTGTCTTGTCTCTAAATTTGCATTGCAATAAATTCTTTCCATTCATAAAAAGGAACCCTGACTAATATAAAGCCCAATCTGTCTTGGAGTCTTGATGGTAGAATGAGAGGAGGAATAGGAGTAAAGCTAGCGATAAAGAAATAATGTTAAGTAGTAACTTGTGTTGTGTTGCACCAACACAAATATAATAGAAGAATAAAAAAATAAAAACACAGTAGAAGTAAGAATAAAGTTTTTGAATAAGCTGAACAAGCTGAAAGGCAAGTCTGACAGCTGAGACGATAACAGCTCTGTTATGTTTGGCCAGGATTCAAGCAGTGTCTCAGAATGAGTGTCAGAATCCTGTCCATCAAAATAAGTGACAAACGTATAAAAGAGATGGTTCTGAAATGCTTTCAACCGAACTGAAGCCCTGAAACAAAGCATTCTGCTTTTAGCTGACACAGAATCAGCTCCCTGCAGGGAAGCGAAAATAATACGCTAATTCTAGGTGGCAGTTCCGTGGCACAAAGGATCCGACAGATTATTACGGGCTGGATTATCTCAACCACTATTGGCTGGACTGTTGTGGAATGTCATACCGGCTTTCATCCGACTCTCTCTTTTGAGCCACCATAAGGTTGCCATTTTTGAATTTGTGTGAAATGCCCCCGTAACAATTGGATGAGCTGCCATTAAAACTTGGCACACACGTCGATGCTCCTCTCAGTATAATCATAGTAGCTGAATGAGTCAACGAGCATTTCTTATTTATCCATTTCTTTGATTTATGATAAGATTCCTCCAAAATTAACCACATGTCCATCAGCCTTCGTAACTAACTCCTACTCTATTTATTTCAATGACAACTGGGCAAACTATCTACCGAAGAAAGCAAGTAAGAGCGGCTAAAATTATATGCAAAATTATTTGTACATTATTCCTTTTTATACAGTTTCTCTTCTCAAATTCGGATCAGCGTTGTTTCACCCTCTTGCTTATATTAATTGATTTGTGGATGTTTATTTCGTCGACACAGCATTCCATCTAGATAAATGCTCCCCTAACTTATTTCCCTCCCACATGAACATTAACAATCTGCAATCATTTTATCTTAATGCTACTTCTTACATCTGAAGTATAGCTTTAGGGACAGATCTCATTTGGTGCTAGCAACAAAACAGAAACCTATGCTGCATTAGGGACGGTTCGTTATTCATGAGAGGAGTAGGCTTGGTGCAAAAGAACTTCAAAAGGTTTTGCAACCACCGGCAAGTGACTCATCTCGTTTTGGTTCAGGAGAAGGCCACGCAACTCTAAAGTATTGGTTTTTTTTTATTATTTCTCTTCAAAATGTGATTTACTACTGTATGGTGAATGGACTCCATAATCGCTGTGGGGGTTGGGTGAAGTAAAGGGAGATTACACAACTCACCAATACCAGTAAGTAACCGACAAGTCATCTGATTCACTGAAATAAGACTTCTGATGACTGGGTAAACTCATGATCACAGTACGAGTTGATTTAAACTGTGAACTCAGCAGCTGTGAGCTGTGCTGAAGCTTTGGGTTCACTCCTGCCGCTCCAGGATCTTTGGCAAAACCTGGACAAACGTGTTAACGGAAGAGATTGAACAAGTAAATTACTGCATCCTCAGGGGAGCCTGGCAGGCCGGCCACAGAACGGACAAAGTCATCTGCAGCGATTTTCAGTCTTAGTCACTTTACTGTAACTCAGTTGCTTTGTGAATGTGTGTTTGTTTGAGTTATGAGGCGAGTATGATTTATGGGTGTGTGTGTGTGTGTGGCAGTTATTCCTGTCCTCTTTTCTTCTGGGATGCTGAGATGCAGAATTAAAGTGATTTCTTTGTCAGCATTTTACAAAAAGCCCCTGTGACTGTGTCTTACAGTGAGGGTAGGTAATGCGCTTTATGAGGCTTAAGGAACCACCAGAAGAGAGAGGTCTGATGCCCTCGTTAAAAAGAGAGAGATATAAGGGTTGATAATGAGGTCGACTTTTAAGGAAAAATTGGAACTTTGTAGGAGTGCGAGACAACATGCGGATTTCAAGTTGGAATTTCCCAGAAAAATAAATAAAACAGAACTTTGGGCTGCGGGTGATCGATAATTCGTTTGTGGGGCAAAGCATCACGGCAGTGCCACCAGGAGGGCAAAGGTGCTCGATGTGAAGAACACCTTGTCGCTCAATTTGTGCTGGAAAAATAAATCCTTTGTCAGCAAACGCGTTAGGAAAACCCAAATTAAATGTACAGAATTGATACAAAGGAGTTGTGCCGACTTCTGATATTTTTAGATGCCTCCTTCGCATTTAGCCACGTTAATTGCACTTGCTATCTACCTGCAGGAATTTTCATGTCTCAGTATGATTTCTTCACTATCAATTCAATTTAGTGTTTGTAATTATGGTAAAATCTCTCAACACAAAAAGCATAGGTTCCTTTGGAATGAGATGTCTGCACGGCTGTGACAGTTTGTTTGATCCCATATAGTATCGAATTACCGCGAATACTGTGTATCTTAGCCATTGGGAACACTCAAAAATAATGTTCAAAATAAGAATTCCTTTATTTATATATTATTTATGTGAATTTCCCCTACATTTGTATCTTTTCCCTTGTATTCTTGAACAAATGCGCTGTATTTAAAATAATGCTACAGTTTAGATTGAAAGGATCATCTCTGAATTGATCACTGCAAATTGTCCGTCGGTGTGAGTGTGTTCGCGAGTGGTTATGTTTATGTATGGCCCTGTGATGCTCTGGCGACATGTGTGGGGTGTGCCCCATCCCTCGCCCTTATGTATGTGCTGGCTGCACTGCAGCAGCTGTATACGTTGGGCACATTTCGCTGTGTGCTGCAGCCGCACGTTCTCAACAAATGAATCAAATGAGAAAGAGAACATTAATCCTCAGAAGGCAACTAAATATATTCGAACCGGGCACAAAACCAATTCTAACTTAGCACAGATGTTCTTTAAAAATGTCTGTCAGCAATGCTAAGCCACCCATTTCATCTGTACACTTTACAAACAGCCCAGTACACACACACACACACCTTGGTGCTTGGGTACTAGGAAAGTGCACTGAGGCACTTTACAGTATTGAGGTCAGTCTCCGCCATGTTTTGCTGAGCTTCATCAATCTCCAAGAGCTCTTACCAACAAGCTGAGAGCAGAGAGAAGGTCTGGAGAAAGAGAGATGCACCACAGAAGGAGGTGAGGAGACAGAAAGCAAAGCAGAAATACAAGTAAATATAGGAAGGGAGGAAAAAAGCAAGTAAAGCAACACAAGAGGAAACAAGAGGAAAAAGAAGGAATCAGACGGATGGAAGGACAGAGAGAGACACCAAGGTGGGAGGAAAATAAGCAGCTTATTAATAGGGCTGGGCTGAAGACAGAGAAATAGCAGCAACAGCAGCAGCAGCTTTTTCTTTTGCTATTCTCCTGAGAAATCTGTGGGTAATATGTTGTAGAGGAAAAACATTTTGCTTACCAGTCCTTAAAAGGAGGCTTAACAAGGAGAACCCAAAAGGCCCAGCAGAGAGAGATAAAACATTGCTGCTGACAGCAGCCGATTCAGCCGAGGTGCTGGACAGAACTGGGCCGGCCATCTCATCACCTCATCTAACATAATGCGGCATTTAATGGAATCTTTGAATCACTTGGGCTTACAAAATCTCAATGTTTTCTGCACCCAGACTAAAACCAGGGGAAAGTAAACCACATCTTCTTAATCCACCCTGCAAGACGTGCATACATACGTCTGATTAATGCATAGAAACCCAATCAGCAGTGCAGCAAAATAGTATTACTGGATTGCAGACCCTGTACAAAGAATAAAATAAAAAATAAAGCGATGCTGGGTCCAGCGACTGGAAAAACTCAATCTGCACTGATGGGGATGGACCACAACCTTTATCAGAGGTCAATGTGAGCAAACGCCATGGAAATCAACAGTTAAAATATGTCTAAAAATAAAGCAATTATGAGATGGACATATTTAGGATCCTATGCTGCATTATGTAAGAATATGTGGATAGAGAAGGGCAATCCTACAGGCTGGTTTTGGCTGTGGCAAAATAACTACCGGTAAATAAAAATAACATAATGAAAGAGCAGTAAATAAACAAGAATCGCCTGAAGCAAATCATATCTTGATTATAGCTGAGATAGGGAAATGTTACAGCGTGATCTGAGCACACAAAATAAAACACTGAATAAAAATTACATCAAAAGATGCTAGAATTTTGTCTCTTAAAAAAAAAAAAAAAAAGAATTGCAAAAGGAAATATTCCTTGAACCGCAGATGTTCCACTACAAGCAGTGGAAATTCCAGCAAACAATATCCGCCTCCTGCCTCAGTGAGTAAAAAAGTTAACTAGCAACATTTTTTTCATCCACACACGACCATTTAAGTAAACAGAAAACAGAAACCGTCTCTGGTCTCGACAAATCGTTTAGGGATGCTCTGTTTCACGTGTTTCGCGTGAAGCAGTTGCTCTGCCGTGATAAGGCATTTACAATTTTCGACGCTTACAAAACACCATATCAGCTCTCTGACTAAACCTCCCACACGTTATATTATGGCGTGCACGGCTTCATAGCTGCACCATGCTTCATGCTCTCATGGCGCTCATGTTTGCATCTCATCTTTGTGCATAAAATCAATCCAATCCATTTAATGTTTGCACGTTCGTCATGTCAGGGTTAATGTTGCCGGTGTTTTGGTACGAGACGCCGTCTCTACTCTCTGAATGAGGTTTGCCTGGACACGTTAAACAGATCTAATGAAGGTTTAGTAACTGAGGCTATTTAATATACATATCTTTACAGAAGTAATACTCATATTTGTGTAGATAAAAAAAAATTGAATCAAGAGTTTTATTAAAGCAAGACATTTAGAGACCAACTAATATAGAGATGGTTTCTGATAAGTTAAAACAGATATTACAACTATATATATATTTAAAAAAAATCCAATCCACAAATTGATATTTCATCACTTGTGTCTTCAGCTCAGCGTGTGGCTCTGAACCGGGCAAGGAGGACCAAAGGCAGGCGAGGGCACAGAAAAGGCTTCCTATCAGGTCATCAAAGTCTTACCTTCATCATCCCAGGGGAAATGGCGTGAGAGCGACAGAAGAAAACAGTGAAAAAGATAGAGGGAGATAAAATGTCAATCTGTATGGCCTTTTCTTGGTAAACCCGCCAAAATGTCTGTCTGAGATATTAATCTTCAGTCACCTTTAGATTGGAAGCTCACACTTATCTAGCTCCTTGTCACTTCCTTTTAATATTCCTCCTTTTCCCAGATTCCCCATCGGCTGCACTTTCTGATATTGATAGTATTTAAATTTTTCTTTTCGTTGACATCTTCCTGCAGCTTGGGAACAGATCAGAACGCTCTTTCTCTGTTGAAGTCATTATTCCTGCCTGTGCACTTATCTTCTATCCATATCCTCCCGTTGGTCTGTCGAGGCCACAGCTCAACATACTGACATACACACACACACACACACACACACATACACACACTATGCAGACCGCTCCATGCGGCTCACACGTGCTGGTATCAGGCATCCTCCCTGTGTAAACCTTCAGACCGCTATCAGTCGGATTGTGATGTTTTCCCTGATCATGGCTTTGGATCTGACACTGGGTGGAACAGCCCATCTTATCTACCAAAAAAGAAGCAACATTTCAATCAATCACCACTTTTATGCCAGTGACTGTTGGATATCAGGAAATCTATAATGCCATTGCAAAACCATAAAACTGCGACGCGATTGCGTCCATGTGACAAGTCTTACGGGAAGCCATCATCCCTGCAGCATTTGTACATCATCGTGTTGAATTGAGGTTATATATTTAGAGAATCTTGACACTCAAAACAATCTCTTGATATGCATTATTCTCCGTTAACAAAAAAAGAAGAGTGCTTCCTCCTCGTTTTAATAATGCCAGTGACCGTTGCAGGTTTATAGTGCGAGTGTTATTTCTCCTTTGGTTAGTGGTTTAATTTATTTCTATGAAAGGCTGAAATTATTAAATAATTTGGACAGTTTCAACAAATTGTATTGTGTGTATATTTATATACACAGTGGGGGCCGTAACAATTAGAATGATGACAGTAGTTGTTGGCTCATAGGCTTATTTTACCAAGTGGAAGCTTGCCCCCCCCCACCCCATGATTTGTGGATGAAGGAAGTACTTTATAATTTAAGGCTGGCTGGAAAAGGTTTTTCACCAAAAGGCTCGATTAATAAATTTAAGGGAAATCATTTTCTGTTATTGGCTGTAACTCTGCTTCCTGGGGCAGAGGTGGGTTCGATTGCAATTGAATTCAATGGTGGGGGTGGGGTTTGGAGTAATGAAACCAAGTTGTTAACATTTTCTACTTTGGTTTGTCTTTTCTTAAAAATCAACAAAGAACGTTGGATTATGATGACGACGTTACAGATCATGTCTGCTAAAAAATGTTTTTGGGGATCAAGCCCTCTTCAGTGTTTTTCTTCGCTTTTAATGAGACACCTGCCTTGATATAAATACACCGACAAATACAATATAATTACACCAATCATGTGATGCCATTTTTTCCAGACCTCATGCTGGATCAGATCCAGAAGACATTTTGCACGATAGCGCATATCAGATCCCTTTATAACTGGGATCTTTGGTGAGTGACTTCAATGCATATTGCACAATATATATTTTGAAAAGGCATCAATTATAAGTAAATGTGAAAATCTGGATTTGTTTTTTGTATCCAGATCGCTCTCAAAATGTAATGGGATCTAAGTTAGACCAAGACCCAACTTCATTCCCCCCCCCCCATCAAATTCCATCCAGCAGTTTTTCAGCAATCCTGGAAACAATCAGACAAAGGTAATCAAAAACAACCTCCTTGGCGGAGGGAATAAATCTGTCCTCTGCTGCAGCGCTCATTTCTATGAACGTTCATTTCCACACATATTTTGCTCCTAATAAATATACATTATAAATGATTGATGCAGGTATGTAGTCTTTTTCAACCTACAATGAAAAGTTTTTATCTGCATTCCATTGCTAATTATTTCAAGACCATCAATCATTTATTGTAATAACTTGCAATTTATGCACAGCCAAGATTGAGAAAGGCTAAGATGGAGTGATATTTGGAGTTACGATTTTTGCTTATTAAAAAACTCCAATTTTTTTTAACAAGGGTTCCTTTCTGAATCCTTGGTATACTTGTAGAGAACAAACAACACGTGTCCACATCAGTGGCGTTCGGCTGTGTAGTGAATGCAGGACACTCAAACGCAACCTGGTTAAATGCATAATACCACCTGAGCATTATTGGGGCGTAGAGATGCTGCATGCGAAGTGAGTAGGATCAATATGAACTCAAAATGAAATACATAACTTTATTATTGGTAAGAAAAAAATAGATTTTCCTGGTGTTGGCTTGTTTGTCTCTTTCCAGGATTCAAAATGTGATGAAAATAAAAAGGCAAGTGCGGCCAAAGGATTAATACACTGCATTCTGGTATTGATCCAGATCATCATCTGAATCCAGAGTTTATTCTTCACTAATGCGACGGGGACTGATGTCTACGTTGGTAAACCAGAAATTACATCATATCATCCCCTTAAAATCTTACGCGAACGAGCTCGATCTGGATCCAAGTGAACCTGAAGATTAAATGAAACTGCGGCTCCAACTGTGCTGATT
This sequence comes from Brachionichthys hirsutus, assembly GCF_040956055.1. Classification (NCBI taxonomy): domain Eukaryota; kingdom Metazoa; phylum Chordata; class Actinopteri; order Lophiiformes; family Brachionichthyidae; genus Brachionichthys; species Brachionichthys hirsutus. Next base: position 37,036 of record NW_027180613.1, on the reverse strand, counting down.
CGCTGGTTTTCCTCAGTCACCATCAAACTAATAAATGAAAACAACAAGCTGAACGATACAGAGCCAAGGTAAAAAAGAGACCGCGCAGAGGGGACCAATGAGGAGGGAGGGAGACATGAGAGGAAAACAGAGAAACTTACATGCTTCTCTCCTTCGATCCTCTTGTCGGCCTGCTGAACAGCCTCCAGGTACTTAAAATGCAGCTCCATCAGTCGATCAACCTGGAAAGAGAATGCAGAGGCAGGCAAAGACAGTGAGAAAGTGCAGCACTCAAGAACACTGGGAGAAATACGAGAGCACCAAGAAGAAACGGAACAAGATGACACAGATTTCTGTTAAATTGTTTTCTGCCTAACGATTAGACCGCTATGGTTCATGAAGCCGAGAGCAGGACAGGCGAAGGAGCAAATCTGTCGCATAAGCATGTAACTCCGTAGAGATTTAAAACAGAAAAACAGAATGCAATGATTTGTAAATGTTTTAATCTTTGCGTTTACTATTGCGACGTTACTCATTAAGCATTTGGGAAGAGGGGCATTTTCAAAGAGGAATTCTGTCCCACTGCTGCTCAGTGATTCCCGGGTGAAAGCGTCATCATATTTGGTGCTTCGTAACACTTGACACATTTTCAAAAAGGGTCTGTGTGCAGCTCAGTCTAGACTAGAGATCGACACTAGACTCTTTTGCTCTGAAGTCTTGCTGTTGTAAGGCGACAAATGTGTCTTCATTCCTTCGACTTTTGTCAGTCTGTCCTAGAAGAGTCTGGGCCTGGAGAGGTCGGCAGCATCTCTGATCGTTATCGTAGTATCAATATGCTTCACTTGATGATGTTGGTTTTCAATCAGGTGCTGTCTGAGGGGTTACCGGGCATTTATTTAGCATACATTTCTAAAAAAAATATCCCTGAAGCTGATGAACCGGAAATAAATATATCGTCTCTGTCCTGCTTTCAAATCAGGGGCCCCCAATTTTTTTGAAAGCAGAGCTGCAGTCAAAGACATTGAACTGTCACGTAAAATATAAATAACCGAGGAAGTGGGTGATGTAAATGAGACAGCAGAGGACGGTTTTAGAGGTGGCGAAGACAGTCCTTTTTGATTTGCGCATTGAATGCAGGAGTAACAATGAAATCCAGCCATGGTGTCAGGTTTGATATTTTAATCTCTTTCATGAATTCTGGAACATGTGGCAGAACTGAATATAGACCGGGCAGTGCAGACTCCTGACTGTGACCTGAATGCATGCAAGCGGCCGCTATCATCAGTAGAATGATAAACACTTTCATACAGTGACGCCATGATAATCACACATTAGACAGACGTCTTCCGTGCCGTTCCAGCTATTTCACATATTATGTGTCATAAAGCCGTCCGTTTATACAGCCTAACGGGGCTTCATCAGTCTGATTTGCTTTGCCATCCATTTGTCAATTATAGTCAACTTCTATATATATGATACTCGACTAATTAATAGAGGTACCTTTTTTTATATAATTAGCTGTTAAAGCGATTCGTCAACTCTTTATAGTCTTCTAGACATATTTAGGTTTTCAAATATTAACATCCATAATAAGTAACATTATATAAGACATTAATATCCTGATTTAAGAAAGTTGATCAATGAGGTCATAATTTTAAGTCAATCTGTGTTTACAGAAATTTAGGAAATGTACATTGAATTGATCATTGATTTATCTGAAATGTGGAAAAACTGCTTCAGCCAGTTCAGAGTATTGTATTTAAGTTCATATTTATGATAGAATATCAGTCATTTTGAGGCATAAATTACACTAAACAAGAATTCAAATGTTAACAATTTATTGCGATTGTGCAACCCTAAAATATTATATTACTAAAATAAATTAAGCCACGCTGACTTTGCAAAACATGATGAAAAATCCAAAACATTGATATTAATTTCATCCTAAAACAACTGATAAAACTGGTTCATGCAAGCAGAGCAGCAGAGTATTTGGGAAACATAACTAGACAATCCATGACGCCTTCTCTTTTCAAGTTGCTAATTGTGCAGCAAAAGACGTCGAAGGAGGAGGAGAAGCTCGAGGATGATAGAAACTAACCTTCTCACAGTCATTCTCTGTGAACTTGTTGAGCAGTCTGTTTCTCTGCTGGGACTTGAGATTTCTGAGCGTAGAGGCGATGATGGAGCAGACGTGTTCTGGGAAAGTCAAGTGACATGTCAAGTAAAGCTTCCACACTCATACTGTAAATTGATCAAAGATGTTAATTGCATGTATGTAAATTCATGGAAATAGTAAATGTTCACGCTACAGTGATTTATCATAACAGCAGGGCATTTAAATGCAAGTATGCAATGGTGATTTCCTCATGTCAAGCAAATTATTGACTCTGTAACAACAAATAAGCAGATTTCAGCATATTGCATATTCCAACATAACATTTCATTAAAGAGCTAATTGTTTTAGCTCAGAAGCATCATGTAGCACCAAACAAATATTAATCCACACCAATAACTGTAAAAAGAATGATTGATTGACACTTGATAAATTATTATGACACTCTCCAAGCTCAGCCGTGCTATCTTTTTACAAAAAGCACCGAGAATAGGAGGCGCAGCAAACAACGATCAACTTTAGAAAACAGTTTTCATTTGAGGGCACATGCTGGACGTGCGGTTAGGATGGGGCTAAATTACACTTCTCATAGGAATGGACATTTTCTATTTCTCCAAAGAGAGGGGCATTAAACATTTGAATTGACTAAATTTGAAAGAAAAACTACATTCATCGCGTGTCCTTGTCAACCTGACTGATGCTCCGTATGGTGTTAAATGTTATTCAAAGACAATCTTGCTCAAAGGCTGCAGAAAGAGGTGACAGAGGATAATATTCCCCCGTGGATGACAATGCACTGTGCACACTGGAGAGGCACTGAAATTCCGGGATATACTACAAAGGGAGAAAACCGTAATTGGACTTTATCAACAAGGTCAATATTCTCTCTCAACAGGGCTCTGCAGTTGCTAAGCAACAAGAGTACAAGAATCAATCCGCTTTCTGCTTTTTGAAAAGGGATCTTGTTTACCGTCAGCTGCCTTTCTGCAATCCCCAACGACCTGCAGCGTCCTAATGAGACTTGAAGGCTGACAAAATTAAAAGGCCATAACAGCTGTTGATGTCGAATCTTTCAGATTTCTACAAATCTGCTTGACAGCAGCAACACAAAAAACTGCAGCACTGGACTGTGTTCCTTTCAAAGAAATGTCAAGTAAAACATCATTAAAAAATGACACTGAAATGAATGTACTGATTAAATGCCAATAACGTCTAAAAATGTCAATTAGCTTTGAAATAGATTTCCTTAATCCCCCTAACCTGCTGCACATCCTTCCCAGCCTGGTCCTTTTGCCTCACTCACCTGTACAATTCCTTTTCAGCATTAGTGGCCAGTCTCACATGTAACTCATCACATGCCTTTGATCTTAGCCACCATTCTCTGTGGACTGCAACACATCTGCCCATCCCACTTCCACCACCCCCCCCCCCCCCCCCCCCCAAGATGCTGCATCTTGCTGCCAGGGCTCTGACCTCACCTCTGTAGGAAGAGGGGTTGCGCTTTCATGGGATATGTGGTCTGTTTCAAACAAGTGGCAACTACAACTTGTTGAAAATGTCTATGAAGACATCTCAGCGGCTCACACACACACACACACACTTTGAGAGCTGGGCCAGGAATGCCATTATTCACACAGTGGTCCAGGAAGTAAATAAGGGTTCATCAATAAGGACCTCAACAGCAGTGCAGGCTCAAAGAAAAGTCCTGACGTTTTCTCTTCAAACTATGTAAAGTTAATGATCGATTCCATAAAATGAAGTGATTTTTATTCAGCAAAATCATAAAACCTAAGCTTGAAGGGAAAGCAGAGCCTTTTAACTCTTTGAGTGCCATTCACGTCCAAAAACGCTCAACATTCAACGCCAACCCTGACATTGAAATCCGCCTCTCTTCAAAAGCCAATAACTCCAGAATGAAAAAATGATTGGAACACATTTATTTTTCTAGATGAGACTTTAATCTTTCATTTGGTAGGTTCGGCGTTTGCATAGTCATAGTAAAGAATATTCTGTGGGGCTTGGAAAGTCAGGAAAAATGCACGAAACCTGGGCCACTGGCTGGCACTCAATGAGTTAATAAAGCGGTTTATTAAATTTGCTGAGGCGGGTTAATTAGATTTTATTTCATGATAGTGTAAGGATACGATCAGAATTTCTGTAAAATTCTGTAATATTATGGGATGTCAGAAGCAGCAGATGAAGTAGGACGTACAAGTCAGTACTGTGTGTCATGGATGCACGTCACACATGTTTGGTCAGAGGTTCCTTCATTTTGATGTAGACAAGGCTTACTTCCTGTACACAATGACATGGAGGCCTTTTCCAAAAGGGCACTACTTTATCAACTTGATCAAAGCGGTAATTGATGCCACCACCTCCGCACCCCGGAGGGGAATCTATTGATCGCTGAGTTTGAAAGGAAACAGCTCCTGCTGTGTTGAGAGCTGTCACGGGGTGAAGGTGAGATTACACTGTAGGAACAAGATGGAGGGCAAGGCTTTGAAAAGGGGCAATCAATACTTCATTTATATGCTTGGCTTCACACTTGAATGGTGAATGTAACTGCAATTAATGCCTTTTGAGAGTGTTGAAAGTCTGTGCACCAACCAAAATGAAGTTTTTTTGTTTTTGACTGTTCAGGCTTAATTCATTAAGTGATAGAAATGAAGCGAAACTAAAATGTTTCACACACACACAGCCATAGATTCACTACACAAATATTCATTATATACAGATACATGGTATCTGTAGGCACAGACACGGCTACATGGTTTGTCGTATCTTCATATAGAAAAGATCGAACTACCACCAGAGTTTCAATGTAGCCCCCAAGATAGATGTTCCCTATCTGACCGAAATACAGTCACTGGTCCCCACCTGTTCCTGAATATAGAATATATATCACTTCATTTTAGTCCAATAGATATTTGGGTGGAGTTGCAAAATGTTTCCATCAATTGCTAAAAAAAAAAAAAAAGGTAATGCATGGCTAAATTCAAAGTACCAGATAATGTGATTTTTATTCACCAAAACTAAATCAGTTCATCCTTGAATCTGCTTGGATTCAAGGCACTTGAGCCAAATACCGTAAACAGTCCAAGTATGAAATGTACCTGGCCATGCTTTTTGCTGTCATGGAGGCATAAACAAAAAACAAAGGAACGAGAAAGTGAACAATGGCCATTGCTACCATATTGTCCTTTGATACAAAGAACATGTACCAACGGATCTGAGACATAAGCCACGACAATGCAGCACTAAAGTGATTTTACATGGAAAATGTGCACAAGCAAGACCAATTTTCACACCGATGATGATGAATGGACGCTGCTGCCACTTATCAGATAATAATTATACGGTTGGTTAAATCGAGAATCTCACAACCTATGAGAGCGTTTTTTTGTACAACATCTTAAAAAGGTGGGCAACGAAGATGAAGTTTGGACGATTATTGGACAAAAAAGCACAAAAACCATGGTGGCATGAAAAATCCTTGCTTCGTTTTATTTGTAACAGAATAAACTCTTGGATTTTTAACATAAAACAAATGGGCTGAATGGGGCTTTGGACACGATCACTCCAAAACTTTAAAGGCATTCATTTCAGAGGTGGTCCTCGCCCTTGTGGTTGGGATTATTGTCTCACTGCATGACCCACTTCTGTTTGAGCTCCAACTCACAGAGTGACAACCTGACATTCTCCCTTTAGGATCTTCTGGTAGAAAAGAGAATTCATGTTCCCCCTCAATTGCGACACGTCATCCCGGCCCCGAAGCAGCAAAGCATCCCCGCATCATTATACAGACACCTCCATGCTTGATCGAAGGTCTGTTCCGTTCGTGCTTTGCTGTTTGGTTTGCAACGAGAGCCCGGTTTTCAAAACAGTGCAAATTTAGACATTCTGTCAAAAGCCCTGAGGGCCATGAAAGACGTATTACGGCTAAATCCAGACAAGATGTGGCGTCACTGTCGCGAGAGGCAATAACATGGAACCGGGCTTCACTTGGTGTCAACACAATCAAGATTCAAACAATTACAACCTCTGATGGGGGCCGGTGGTATTTGTAGGATCATCTGCAGGTGTTTATCCATTAAATGATGAACAAATCTCAGCATTTACTGCACAGACCTGCAGAATCACAGAATGTAATTACACTTTAGCATCCAACGCCTGCTTGCTGTTAAACTGAATCTGCTCCAACAAACATGCACAATGGCCAACAATGAACAACTGTTGTTGTAGTTGGCACCTCCAAAAATGGACAATGCATAAAATCAACCCATCATCTGGAACTACTTCACAGCAGCACATAACTTCTCAGCCAACTTTTGATAGAGGGTTATTTGTGGTCAGTGAACAACAATCATGTTCAAATGCTTGTATTCAGTCATCCTTCACTAAGCAGCCACTGTTTGTCTTATCTTTGCCCCATGGGGACAAACAGCATTACATGCAAATAACCCAGAGTGGGTGGGCCTGCATTAGTTTATTGATTGACAGCCCGAGGAGGTGCAGAACACCTCTGAATGACAGAGGATAACATGTTGGAGCTACTTCAACAGGAGACAGATATGGTGTGAACTAACTGCGCCCTGGGGATAGCAATCAGCCCCCCAGGGTTCATGGAGACTGCGTCCACTGTCTTTGGGACCAGGAATGAATTGTAGCTCTGAGTTTTCAGAGAATGCCAAGAACAGGAAATTCAGGATAAATGATCAGTAGAACATGATGTACGCGCCATTTGTGTTTCAGCCATGTCGACTCCAGGTTTGACAACATACAAAAGAGGAGAGAGCGCATGGCAGGGAGAGCGCAGAGAGGTGAAGGCTGAAAACAGCCTCCAAGTTCATTTACGCGGCTGCATGCTGGAACCAAGGGTTGAATTTTGACGACAAAACGTGGGACAAAGTATTCATATTTTGTATTTCAGTGTACAGCACTAGTTTACCAACAATTAATTAAAGCATTCTGGCTTTCATATTAATGCCCCACAAAACTTGCCCGCCATTAAAATTGATCCACATAATTTAATAAGTTCCACTTCAAAAACCTGCAATGCTTTCACAATAACAAGAAAATGTCTGAGCTACTTAAGCCCAAATGCAATTAAAGTTAGCTATGCTTCTTTTAAAGGTTTATATGAAAGATGATATGCTTGTAATGGTGTGTAAAAAAAAAAAAAAAGAACGTAAACAAAAACTATAGTCCACACGATCTGCTGCATCTGAGCCTAAGTGGCATTTAAAAACATGTTTAAATGTTTATTGTGCTGCAGCTGAGCAGCCAATGAGCTATCTTTTTATCAGATCTGGAGTTACGCAGAGTCACGGAGAAAGCCATCTCTGCTCCACAGAAACAGCAGAGCGTGCGACGTGACATCACTTCCTGTGACGCTATTGGTTGAATGCCGTCAAGCAATGTAAAACAGGGAAGCAGCTTGAAGCTAGTCGCACGTGTACGTCTGCGGCGTGGAAGTATTTTGAAGTGGCTGACAAAAGCCTTGCAATTGAGGTGCTGTTGATTTTATTTTAAATATTTGTGTTTAATACTTCCTGTTGCACTAGTCCAAGTCCAAAGTATTTTACTTATTACTTGAATGTTCAAGCTATGCCACAGAAGTGCCCTGTTTAAGAGTTAAATGTTGAAATAAGATGATAAAAAACTTTTTTTTTTGTGAATTATAGAAGTATCGGATTGGGACTCAAAATCAAATGACTGGTCAGGACATCCATAGTTATTATTCCAAGTCTGTGACATCGTCGTAATGTCATAAGGTGCTTTCTGAACCTCTGACTGTGACCTCTGTCTGATCTGTCAATGATAAAACAATAATGCAACTGTTATAAAGATTCAATGTCCTGTATAGAATTTGGTTCACTATTTATCTAGACTGGTAATTTATGCATTTTGGTTTCTGACTTTCTCCAAGGAGAACAAAGGAAAAAGCACTTGAAAATGCAAACGTGTACAGTAGCAGTAAAAGCATACGATATATTTTCCAGTGGGACTTCATGCACTGATATCTGATTCTAAAGGTGGAGTGCATCCTGTCCTCTGCGGAGTCTTGAGCTGTAAAATATACTGCGGAATGTCTCATTACAGCGCGGGCATATAGAGATAGAGCACAATCAATCCACACTCGCGTAAAGGGCAAATGTGAAGAAGTTAATTAGAAGCGTCTTTACACAGGGATCCAACAGCAAATCTCTCCCACTGAAACACTAATAATAGGATTACACTGCACGACTGACAACAAGGATTATAATCAAACTTGTATCATGTAAAACGCTACTGATCTCAATCTGCGCCACAGGCGCTCTGTTCGGGGAGCTGGGACGAACACACGAGCGCTGCATCTGAACGTCTTGCCTTTGAAATACGATTTATTTAATGGAGTTTTCTGCATTACGCTACCTTATCTCGTCTCTTAGAGTTCTGCCATGCAGTCATACATTCTAAATCCATGCGTTAATATCAGAGTAGATAATAATGATAAAGTAATGGGCTGATTAAATTCCATGCGTTATCTTGGTAATGAAACGCCCTTATTAGAAGCATCGTCGCCCATCTTTGGACCTTTGCTGCACATTTCCGACAGTCGATCCACAAAATAGTTTCATCGAACACAGACCTGAGCCCACGCTCAAGCCGCATTCATCACTGCATTTTATGCGAGTTACTGCATTTAATTGCAAATACAGGTCATGATGAGGACATTCACGACACTTGAAGGTGTTGGCGTTGCATTAAAAAACAGCAGGTGCCTCTGTTCCCTCCCAATTCACCATCTCTCCACCAATCAAAAGCCAACAAGCTCATGAGAGCACAAAGAAGCACTTTTTCCAGAGTTGGATCCAGAGACAGAACGACGACTATTGTGCCTCAGCGTGTAAATTAGTTGTTTACTTCTGGTGCCTCTCGGGTTTGCTTGCATCATTAGCTGCCTAAATATAACAGCCGGCTGCCACCAATTTCCACCATACAATCTCACTTCGCCATTAATGACAGAGTCCATGAAACAATAAATGGAGACTGTTAAAAACAAGGAGAACAGCAGCATTGCAACAGGAATACTCATGAGCAGAAATCTGTCCCTTTTTTTTTTTTTGTTTGGATATTTCTTCCCCCACTTATAAATGTCTCTGTTAATTATGTCATTCTTTATGCTCAAGTGGCCTGACAATCCCCGGTCATTCGCACTGTGTCAATTTCAAAAGGGATTTCACAGGGATCAATCTTTGCTCCGGGTGTTTATGGAGGACGGCATCGCGGTGTGAATGTAAGAACTGAAGTACAGACAGGACCGTACCTACTAATTAATTTTGTTCGAGGCGGATGATAGTTAATTAATCTACATTGTTATTGTGTTCCCCTGGAGAACCACTTGATTCACGGCACTTTTAATTAGTAGTCTTACTGAGGAGGCGGGTCCACTCAATACACGTTATATTATGACAGGGATGTCATTAAGCCTTGAGCTGTTTGACGAATCAATGGAAACATGATGGAAAATCATAAACAGGCTGAAATTCTCATCGCAAACAATACCAATCAGAACTAATAATAATAATGAAAAACCTTTTCCAATGCCGAACATGTACATATTTAATTGTTAAAACTTCTAAATTGCATCATTTTACAGACACTAACTGCCAAATGATGTATTTATTGGGCTCTCTTCCAACAGTCATTACTGCAGGCCAACTGATGTCCAGTCATGTTTCTCAATGCTGCTTCAATTACCAGATGGGGCCGCGTGTTTTAATTACTGTATTATATGACAATGTAGCATCATGATTATGTCCCACGTGACATGATTATTAATCCTGCATTTGAAAAATGACTGAAGAACAAATAAGAATGAATATGAACATTACTTTGAAGCTGACTTCATCATCTATTAACGACTGGACTTAATATGACTGTGGAGAAGAAGAAAAAAACACTATTGTTTTTGCCTTCTCCAAAGGTAAAGTCATTGTCAGATTGTTTGTCGTTTGGCTTCGACGCTGGAATATCAACGCACTACAAACATTGCGAATGCCGTTTTCAACACGACACACACAGACGCCGTGCCACCAGACAAAAAAAACACCGTCTCCATGATCACGCCGTGGATTTCTGCACCACCATAACAAATGATTACAGCAATCCACAATGTACAGTATACCGCATTTCAAGAAACACAAAATGACTGCACATGGTACATGCAGTTTGTCTTTCCATTTGTCCTGTCTCTCTGTGGCGATTCATGGTAGTGATGATCCTCTCTGACAGTAATTGACATGATCACATTTGCTATTATTTGGAGCCTGGCAACATAGCATCAGGCATTCAAATTTAAACGTAAAAAAATCTTCCAAGGTGTATCTGTCTTTGGGCTCCGACGTGCAGTGGGGAGAGGCTTAACCACTAAGATGGGTTATCTTCCCAACTCTCCCTCCTGTTGCTTGTGGAGTTCAAAGGTTGATTTATTCTATCTGTTGGTGAGTCAGGACACAAAGGAAAGACCACTTTTCCTTCTCTGCAGGGTGGGGAAGCCCTGGGATCAAACGTAATGAATACAGACAGGGAGTGAGGCAGGATTCCACCGTTTGGACATCAAAAAGGCAGAACGATGGACCTGGTTTCTACCCATTTTTGTTTCAGTTTATTCTCCATTGAATTCCATCATCCTGTTTCACAGAGACATCCTATATTTTTCTCTCTCTCTGGCTTTCATTTGCACTTATCTTCCACTCATAGACAAAGGGAGGCTCCAGAGCGCAGTCAGGAAAATCATTCGAGATTGGATTGATAGTGTAAACTGACAGGCTGAAGAGGCAGAAAACCGTGATACATGAGCAGATTAGGAGGAAATGGGCGTAACTACATGCAGAAAACTCAGAGCGGGAACACAAACTACTCTGCCGTGATAAGTGCACTCACTTAAATTAGTGCATTTCTGCAAGCTATGGATTTTTAATCTTGAAAAATACAATTTATGATGTGTGAAGGTTGTTAGAGAAATGAGCATCACACCATCAATCATCATCTAGACTACAAAACATATATATACATATACCGGTGCATATTAAAAAAAAAAAAATTTAGAGCTCAAATAAAACTTTAAAGTAGCATAAATGCTATTCTTTGATGATCGGCAAGGAGTAAATAATTTAAATATATGAAAACAAATAGCTGAAACAAATTCTCTTATGTAAAACAGATTTATCTGGGCAAGCACCAAATGTATTCTAAATATGTACAATATATACCTGTTAAAATAATTGCTAAAGTGAACTTCTGGGTTTGTACACCTTATTACATTAGATCAAATAGCACTTGATCACATCCACATTCCATTTCATAGGAATAAATTGAATTGCTAATGTAAAAAATAATAATGATGGATTTAGTTTTGAAATCAGCAAATCAGAAGAATTATTTCTTTAAATGGTTGTTAAATGAGATGTCAAGTATCCAGAGCTGGAAACAAATACGGAATGTTAATGGCTTTAAAGAATTGGATGAATTGACACAAATTAAAGTATGTATTTATATAAAACACACCAAACCAAAGGCAACTAAGCTTCTTAAAGTTTGGATTAGCACCACAGGACAACTAACAGACTAAAAATATTGTGATTCCTTGCTGCCTTCGAGAATACTTGTCACTCTCAGCTGTTGCTTTGCCTCATGTTCATGGAATTTAGAGTATATATTATTTCAGTACATGACAGACTAATGGATAGACACTAGCCTGTTGGGCATTTCGATGTGTACAGACATACGCCCATAAATTATGCAAGTACAGCTCTATTGTGGGGGCTAGCGAAAGGGCGAATGGAGCTGATTGCAGCCTTTTCATGGTTTTATTAGTGACCAACCTTCATGCTCCTTCTCTGTGGTACCAGTTTTCTTCATCTTCTTGGGAGTTTTCATGAAAAGAGGAAAGATGGTTCGCAGGCCCAGAATGTCAACAAATTTATGACAGTTATCGGCTCCCTCCGGTCCAATCATCCCATGGTCCAGGACCTTCAGAGCGCTGGTCCGAGACATCTTCTTTTCTCTGCAGCAAAGAGAGAGGAAATAATGCTGAAGTCAACGATAATTAATGTTGTGTAATGTGTATATACACCACAAATCAATGAATGTTTCTTTGTAAAAAGATTCTTGAGTTTCTAGAAATATCACTTTTTCAAGAATGACGAGTACAACCACGTTCAATGTGTTGTGGGATCTTCACTAGTAAGAAAAGCATCCCCCCATTAACCATCTCCGTGACAACCACATCCTCCTGACAACCGTCCCTTTAAGGCCATGGTCCATTGAAGCAGGAACTTCTGTAGCATTCTGTAGCACCTGTGCCAACGGCCAAAAAAAAGTTACTGTGCATAAAATCAACAAAAAATGCTCACAACTTTTATCGACTAAACTACAGACGTACCCTACATTATAGTACAGCCATTAACCAGTAACTCTGTGTTCCCTCAAGCTTACATCTGTTTTCCATCATGCAAGTGCTGGCATCAAGGAGAGGCCGACTCATTCTCCGCTCTCTTGACACCCCACCAGCACCTTTTACACCCCTTTCTCAGGAAATGTAGCTGTCTGTCATGTCACTTCTTCCATTCCCTCCAATGACAGAAGACAGCGTTTATCTCAGAGGAGGGACACATATTTCAGGCAGTTGCATCCGGTGCTCCAGAGAGACACATTAGATGTGATGGACGGCTGGAGAGGCCAGGGGAAGTGATACATAGTGAATTTTTTAAAGGAAAACTGAGCAATCCAGTCAGCAGACAGCTGACCAACTGTGGTGTCCCGAGTGTCATGAACTCTGCTGTGGCCAATCCAAACGGGTGGCGACGAGACGAGTGAGGTCATCTCGTCTACGAGAGGATGGATGGATGGATGGATAGATGTTGTCTTAGTTGCATTTCAGTTAGAAAGCAAGAAGTCATCAAATGAAAACACTAATAAAACTGATAAAGAGAAGTAGCGAAAACCCTGGTGCTGTAACCAGGTTACTCCACCACTAAAAAAATTTTCCAACTCATTCTTAATAGCCACATGTCTGCGTGCTCCTCCTCCAGTTTATCAATCCTCTTTCCCTGGTTAACGTTTAAACTGAATTCAGGTTTTGCATTCCAATAATGAGATATTGATCCAAACCTTACTTCTACAACAGTTGTGAAGATTTCTTCAACGTGTCTTTACAAATCTTTGAGGCTACGTCTCATGCTTTTCTCTGGTCCAGACTGCAGACTGGATTCGGCTGGCTGTCTCTTTAGCATTAGCGCTGACAGAAGACATGTTCAGTGCAGCGCTTCTTCCTGTTCTAATATAATATAATATAATATTAATGTTCTTCTAAGCACCAGAAGGCAAAGGCACTGATCGGACCCTGGTCCAGACTCGTAGCTCCAGAGACGTTCTGAGCTGGGCTCTGCTTCAGATGCTTGCCTTTTAAAGAACATATTTTATAGCATTGAGGCACTCATCGCTTATGAGTACTTATTGCAAAGCTTCCCGTTTTGGCAGATTACTTCAAATATCATTTTATTCGAGCTTCCCTCAAGCTAAAAAAAAGTATTTTCAGTAGTAATGCATGAGAAAAATAAACTCCAACAATTCCCTGTCCCATCGAGATTTTCATTTTGTTTTCCAAGAATGATAAAATGATGGTTTTTAGAGTTTAACAAAATAGTCTGCAATTGCCTCTGCATTTCTGGACTGCTACTGCTGAGCACTGTTGTCGGTGCTCATTTCAAAGTAGCCACACTTGCTGGGCTACCAATTAATGACAAAAATAGCCGACAATAATTGTTCAACAAGGATAGTGATTAAACCCAAATTGTAAAAACAGAAACTAAGAGCAAGGGAGGAGACTGACGCTCATGTAAGCTGAGCATCAAATGCATTCCTGCTTCCAAAGAGACGTGGATGCCATCTATTACTGTAAACATAAACAGGTTACAATCATTTGCAAATATAATCCTGTGTTTTACCAAGCAGGGAACCTCCCGCCCTGGGATGACCGAGGATGCTCTGTCACCCCTACCAGCTAACAAAGTATTTTATCGCCCTTCTGACGGTGATGGTTCTGAATCAAGCAGCAAAACAGCGAACCCTGTTGCTGTCATTTCTCATAGTGTAGTGCAGTCACACCTGAGCATGAGATTCATTAGCTGAAGCCCTTCTCCTCTGAGGAATCGGTCCCGATTGGCTGAAAGCATGAGGCAGGAACACAAAGCATCAAAGAGGTTCTCCATCATCTCCTGTTCTTCCGCCGTGGACGGGTTGTGACGTTTGAACACCTGAGATGGAAGGAGGGCGGGAAATCAATAAAAAGGGAGCGTTTAGAAAGAGAAAGAAAACACGACGGTAATGTTGCATTAGGATTAGAAATTTGGGAATGTGTTGAATATGTGCACTTTTAGCAAGAGGGAAGAAACCTAGCATGACAGAAATCTTAGTCGGGTCAGGGATCCAATTAAGCGGAGGAAGATGCAAGGTGAGAAAATGCCAGCAGTAATTTGGACTTTCACCTGGTGGGATTAATAAATAAATATCTTATTGGACTTGGCTACAACAAAGTATGCATAGAAACTCTTTTTTATTATTATTGTGTTTTAGCCCCACTTGAATGGCTGGTAAATAAAAGCGTGGTGTCGTGGATGAAACTATAAATAGACCGTAAAAGCAAATATCTTACCGATAACTGCTGCAGCAACACATCAATGCCGTCCATCTCTCCCAGCAGTTCTCTGGTATCTGTGGACAAGAGATAGAAAAGAGGAGGAAGGCTGATAAATAAAAATGGAGTAACTGGAAAACGAGGACATTAAATCAAGATGGCTACAAAAAAGAAAAGGAAAGACCTGAGAAAAAGGACACAAGAAAAAGAGAAACCAAGAGAGGGGATGCCAGTCAAAAGTATAAGATGAGTACGAACAGAGAAACACAGTGGAGACGAGCTGCTGTTAATTCCACAGGATGTGTAATTAGACAGTGGACTGAATGACAATCTGAAATCTATGTGAGGTAAAGTATGAAGAACGCAGATTACACACTCTATGGTTGTCCAAGATGTATAGACTATTGACATTAGTTTCCCTGACACCCTGTGTAAAAATAAATAATTATCCTAACAACTATATAGTTTTATATTTTTGACATGTTTATTTTTTTATAGTAGTTACCTATTTCCGCTTTAAGACAAAGATTGGGCAGTAAGCAACTTTTTGTTGTGAGAACACAAAAACCTGCCGAGGCCGAGCCTTGGCATTAAAGAGTTCCACATTCCTCCTTACATGCAGGTTGCACATCTATGATGTCACAGTAGTTTTTGTCACAGCAGTGACGTTACAAAACCTAAAACTCCCTTTACTGGCGTCAATATACAGACGCGTTCAAAAACCTTCGTTTTTAAAGACGGAAATATGCGTTTTCGTGTAGGTGATAGGCAAAACCATAGAAAAATATTTGTTTTTGGAGATACCCGGCTACATGTGTACATGGCCTCAGTTTCATGGTAATTTGTCGACTGCTTTAAGTGTAACTGACAATAAAATGTCAAACAACATTTTATTAATATCCTGAGTAGAATCTTCATTTTTAGGGGCTAAACCTTTAAACCACGCTTCTTTTAAACCTAGAGACGCATGATGCAATGTTCGGGGGGGGGGGGGGGGGGGGAGACTTACGCACAACATTTTTCATGGAAATGTGTAAAGCTGTTTTTGTGCAGTCCTGCTAACAGACACACACCCAGACAAATCAAAATAGTCAGCTAAGATACTTGGCTCCCCTCCTAAGGCCCTCCACAAGGTAAAATACCAAGCAGTCTAATCAGCAGGGAATCGGAAGCTCATCTTATTCACAGCAGCACCTATTTTAGGGTTTTAAATCATGTATAACAGCACAAAGCAATAATGACATTCAAATTAGCTCATGGAGGATTGTCCAAAATTCTAATTTCTGCAATAGTAGTGGTGTCATTTGTCTTATTCCCATTGATTAAAATTGAAAAGGTGTTAAGGGGAAAAGAAGAAAGACATTTTTTGACATTTTATTTTGCATTTGAGAATTGATGTAAAATGAAAAATGAGTCCCACGAAATAGCAATATGACCCATACTATTAATGAGAACTCATGCAAGGATCCGAGAGTGGAGAAGACAGCAAATTGACAAGGTGATGAAGAGGAGAACAGGCATGGAAAGACCAAAGAGGAATGAGAGAGAGAGAGATGAATGGGAAGAGGGAGAGGAGACATGAAATCAAGGAGCAATGGAGGAAAACGACAAAGAGGATATGAGGGAATGATAGACAATGTCAGGAGTGATTAAAGAAAGAAAAGGATGGAAAATATTAAAAAAGAGAGGAGGGAGAAGGAGTAAAAGAGAACAAGAATAATTTAACATTTATGAACTAGGATTAAAAATAAAAATGGATAAGAATGGAAGATAATATATATTGTCACATGTAGTAATTGTTATTTAAATAATAATAACAGAGAGCGCAGACCTCCACCAAGCAGCTCATTCCCCTCCTAATTGGATTTACACTGTCCCACATGGTGATCTGGATCATCGCCAAAAGGTTCTAAATTGTTTTTGGTATCTTTATACACCAACCATGAAAAGTTAAAAGTGAATCGGAGTTGATTTGTAATAGATTTTTTTAATGTTACGGGTTTTCAATGTTAAAATGTAATATTTTAAACGAACTTCATTCTGTGTCAAACTCCATAAACATCGGTCAATAACAAACCGGCATAGAGGAACAAATGCTGAAGTTCCATTGACGGCAATGTTACCGAAGATTTCAAACTGATCCAGAATCCAGGATCTCTTCTGGATCATCACCAAAATTAATCATCCGCTCCTGGTAACATTCCAAACACTTCCTGAAACTTTCATCAAGATCCATCCAGAACCTTTTAAGTTATCTTGCTAACAGACGGAAGGACGGACAAACAAACGGTTTAGTTTAATTTAACTTGGCTCATATAAATGGAACTTATAAATCAGATAATGATGAAATTAATGCTGTAATGAACATCATTTATAGAGATGCACTTACTGTCGTTGTTCTGCAGCAGGATAGCCAGGATTTCACTGCAGTACAGCTTGTTGGCGTCAAACGGCATCTTTATCTGGAAGAAGGGATTAATTTTAGCCACTCCAGCTGGGAAACTCCATGACTGAGTCCAGAGTACGAGAATGGAAAACAAAGGATATAAGAAGATTCTGTTTTTGGTGTACAGAAAGTTTTAACAAATCTTTTAAATTTTCACATTTGTGGATTGGCTTCTTTACCTGGGATGCCGTTTCAACGATTCTCCAGATGCAACCAGAACTACTTCAGCTCATCCTCAACATTTACAGTCACATTTTTTATTAACAGCTTTCAATTTGTTTCTAAAATGTCTTACAAATTACTGATAAGAACTGTGAGGAGGGTTTTACAGGAAAGGTTATTTAATGACGGTTTGGTCCGTGGCATCATCAAAGAATTTAAAACGCGCAGATGTGTACAGAAATTTAATGCATGATAAATTATTCTAAATTGAACACCCAATAAATATCTGTTAAGTTTTCATTTAAATATTTTTTTATGGTTTATCATTTATAACCTACTTTGCAACTTTTTTCTTTTGTTTTCTGCTTGAATATTATCATTATCAGAGAATTACAAATATTCAATATAGGGGTAATTCATTGATTCCAAAACCTACCAGTTGATGTTCTGTTTCTGCAGCAGCTCTGAAATGAAGTGTTGTGTCTCACCTTGATCCTTTTAAGTAGCCACTGCATGAGTCCCTGCTGAGCTGCCTCCGTGCACAAGCCGGGTCTGAACTCTGCCATGTTTTCAGTGATAGCTGAGGAAGACGATAACAACATCAAACAGCACACTTCTGAAAAGCACACATCTTCCATTCCCCTGGTGAGCCTAGAGAAGTATAATATACCGCACTGCTGCAGAACCGGGGTTCGAACTACTGACCAACAGATAAGAAGATGAACGCTGAGCCACATAACGTCAAACGGCCGTGAGCCGGAATCAAACCCACTCTGCCGTATGTGGGTGCATTAAAAACCACTGCAAACACCAACCATGCAGAACTAGTTTTTGCAAATGTTGGTCAAGAACTGAACGTTCTGGATCGCTCAGAGTCACCATCATTAGCATTAGTTTCAAAATGCCAAAGGGCGCATGTGTGCGTGTGTGTGTGTGTGTGGAAACAAAGACCACATTTGAGATAAAACGTAGAAATCGTGTTTCCATGAAAACCAAAAGAATACAACTTGTAGAAAATGACACATCAACATATTTATCATGATTTATATTCGTTTGGTTTGTAGTTTGTGAGGTATGTTCTGGACAGAGCGACAAGCACAACTCAAACACAGGAGGCTGGATGAAAAACATAATCTGGGAACATTCGTGCTGTGGAATAATTCCGCATCGTAAGTTTGTATTTATTAACAAAGCCACTTCTGCTATATGATGTGCCCATCACTGGAGACTGCAGCAGGGGAAGAGAGAAAGGAAAGGAGCCGTGGTGTGATATGACTGGAAGGAGAAAAGGAAAAACAGAGCAGTAAAAGAAGAAGGATGGAAAGTTGAGAGAATAAGAGACAGTGTAAGAAACATGCAAAAACAAAATCAACCCCCCTCTGTCCAAAAAATAAATAGATCTGAAGAAAGGGGCTGAAGTGAAATGTTGAGAAATGGAGAAGGAGGGTGCCGAGGGAGGGAGGGAGGGAGGGAGCGCCTTTATCAGCGTTTCAAACCGAGCAGACCGACAGGCTCCTGCAGGACAGCAGGCTCAGAGAGCAGAGCAGCCAAGGCAGACAAAAGGCTTATTCAAGCTTGGAGGGCTCCCTTGATAACACATTGTCACATACATGAATAGAAGATGCACAAGCACTGCTCCCTCAATATAACACATTCGCACAGAGCCAAACACACAACACCTAAACAGCTCTCCTGACACCCGGCCTCAATCCGGCAAGAAAGGGAAGAAGAAAAAAAAATTCTCAGAGGACTCATTCAACGCCGAGGGAGGCAGAAAAGTCAGGTTCATATGAGGCTAAATAGCCCATGACTCCTCAGATGTGCCCCCTCGCTCCTGCACCTCATGCCCGCATGCAGCGTTGTGACACAAACACTGACTCTTACTCGCATTTACAGCGGCCTGTCACCACAGATACAAACGCTACGCTTCTTCCTTCGGTGAAAACTTTGAAATGAGTCTTTGCGTCTTTCCGTCGTCCTCCTTGATAAAGTCAAGGGCCCTTTTCATTGTTAATGCTTAAAGAACACAGATAGAGTTAAGACATACGTCCTCTTTGTAATGTCAAACCCAAATCCAGGAGGAGCGGCCGTCGCCGCTCTCCAGAAGAGCTCATCACGTTTTGAGCCCAAACGAGACGAGGGCTCCAAATGTTGTTGAGCCGCTGTCTTAATCAGAGCCTGATTTGTAATCATCAGCACTGAAATCTGTCCCAGATATTTGTCTCGCATGTTTGGAATATAAATGAAGACACGGAGCCGTGCAGACACAGAGGGCATCTTCTTTAGTTGCTATACAGCTGCTGGGATATGTTTATGGGTATGTTAGCTCATGTTAGCTCACTGTGCTTTCAGCAACAAGAAGCGGCGAGTCGGCGAATCAAATCAAAACTGATCACATCACCAACCGAAACGCAGCGCTGAAGTGCGTTCCCTTACCCAATGTGTTGAAGACGCCGTCAGCCTCCTCTTTCACCTGTTCATCGAGCCGCTCCATGTTCTGCACCAGCAATGCCACCACCTGACCCTCCAGCTGCAGACAGACAGGTGAAGTCCAACATTTTACCAAGATGTGAACCCGTTCCATCAGGCATGGCAGACATTATTCCTCCATCTGGAAAAGTTATCAGGGTTGATCGAGGAACGGTTCACATTCAAGGACAAAGACTTAGTCCAGCGCCTCTATACCGTACATTTTTGTCGTTCGACAAGAGAACATATTTTCTCTGCTGATCTTGACTGCTATGAAATATGATGTTCGGACACTTTATGCTTAAGGTAGTTCCCAAACACTTACACGAAATATCTGTGACAGTCTTTGGTCAAAATACCAAACAGATGCCATCCCTATTGTTATCCCATGTGGTCTGCATAATGATGCAGCACTTCAGAAGAAAGCTTACAAAATGTGGAGGCATGATGTTAATGCGACGATTGTTTTTTTGTTAAGCTTCACCCTTGGCAGAGGAAACCTGGTTCCTGTCTGAGCGTCTCTGAGCATTTCCATGTGTTTTCAGTCAAGTCAAGTTTGGAAACTCATAACCAAACAGAGCTCGCGCCGCGGGGTTCCGCCTGGCTGGAGAAAAGTACTATTACAGATGAAAGCAGACAGACAGTCGACGCAGATTTATGAGCCACCAGAGACCGCCGTGGATCATTTTGATTCATCGTATCAAGGATAACACCTGGCCTTCTGGCAACAAGGACAAAGGAGCTGGAAGCAGTACCTCAAAGAGGAGAGACAAATGGATTCAACCAACCCTTGCTGCCCTCAAACCGTTTCCCTTGGAAGTAGCCGTAAAGAAGAGCGTGGGCGCGCCATTGGGCAGTAAATGGACTGGATTTATTAGATGCATTTTGTCCCCAGTGTTACAAAGCCACCCAATCTACCGTGGTTTTGTCTGGACACAAGTAGAATGTGAGAAATGCGATTTTTGCAAATTAGAGCCAAGATGCATTTGGAGTTGAAAGACAGGAGATAAATACATGGGCGTTGGTTGACAGTCTAAACAATAATTATTTCACTTCTTAAATTGAAGATTGTCTAACTTCCCTGCATGATTTAGATATTTCACTCCACAAATACACTGATTAAAGCTTATTAAACGAATGGCTTGTAATCAGGCTTTTAAAAGATGTATTTATTAACTAGGCCAACATTTTCTTCCCTCAGTACAGATCATGAGTGCATGTTTTAAAAGGATGTCTGTCCCTCTCTGTAAGAAAATTCCTATAACAATTATTACAGTAGTTAAATGATGCATCTGATAACACAGAAGTCCTAATATTTAAATTTCATATATAGAGCCACTAAATTTCATTCACTGTAGTGAGAATCGATAAGTTAAGATTTTTGGATGAAGCGTAATCGTGATGGGCATAAAGTTCTTTTCTCCTTAATAGCTGTATCTGCACATCATTGTCGTTTGACCTTTGTTTATGTTGCTCTAAATGTCAGCACACATAAAAAAAAAAGTATAAAAAATAACTTTCCCATTCCATAGACGGCACGAGTCCAAACCTCAAAAAGGAGTGAGAGAGGCAGAGACACAGAGAGAGCGAGAGAGGATGTTAAAGACAGAGCTGATGCCAACAGACACAGCTGGAGGGTGACAGAGTAAACGGTGTGAGAGGAGATGCTATAATGATATGGCTGACATTACACATTGAAATGAGTTTTTGTTCCCTTGACTAAATTCGTGTCACTTTCCAAATTAAATCTCAAATGTATTTAATTACCACAACAATTCACATTGGCATCCCGCTAAAAAGAGCCAACTGGTTGAACTAATGATTTTATTTTTTTTACGGTGACAAAAAGCACAAATAAATTCCCTATTTCTGGCCAAGTTACTTTCTAACATGTTTCGATTTGTTCTCATAGTAAAAAGTGAAAATCTGGTTCTATGATTATTTTAAAATACTTCTACATTTCATACATCTATTCTGGAGAAGGCGCTGCGAGAGGGCGCTCTAGGCTTATGACAACTTCAGGTACGTGATACTCATGTAACATTAAATTATAGACAACTGAAAGAGTAAACACAAATACCCCCAAAAGAAAATCTTATTATGCCGATTGCAAGCCAACGGTAGTAAAATATGCATCTGAAAATGTTAGTGGAGCATCAGAAAGAGAGTTTGGAGTGAGTGAGCAATATGCGAGGGACTAGCGAAAAGCTGAGGATATGCTTAATGCAATGAACAAAACAAAAAAAGCTAATCGCGGGCTAAAAGCAAGCTGGCCAGATATGGAGGAAGGAGTCCACAGATAAGAGCTTGAACAACAATGTTCAATGCATTCAGTGATGTGGAATGACATCAAGAGTTTTGGTAAACTTGATTACCGATAATTTGCTTGTTGGACTCGCGAGCTTGTTATGTTAATTCTGCCTTTTCAGCCTCCCAGGTATGTTATTTATGCTATTGTGGAGCTGAATAACTGTTAATGTATAACGTTAACACGCTGGACACCTATTTAGCTTGCTGTGTATGCTACGTGTAGCTGAATAACTGATAATGTATGACATTAACATACTGGACACTTAATTAGCTTGTTGTGTACGCCTGGATTTCGTAAATTAAATTTCCCAATAAACTGCGACTTATACCGGTATATATTTTTTTTTTCCCATGACGCATTTTGTGAACAATGCAATTTATAGTCCCAGTTAATCAATATTCATGTTTTAGAGAGCAAACTTGACAATGTGCTGCTTCATCAATACAGTCTAATATTGATGCACTTACCAGAGCGTCTATGAGCACCTCTGCACCCTCCTCGCTCTCTTGGAGTGTGTCGATATCCGTCAGCTCCTGCAGGAGGTCCACCACTGCGATGGCAACATGTGATTCGGGTTAAGGACAAGAAGCTTTGTGTTAAAAGAGCACTCAGCTGATTTAGCATTTAGAATTCTGCAGAGGTCAAATGAGCTCACTTCTTTCAAATTCTGAGATGAAGTGACACCAGCTAAGGAAATCTATCATTGAAAAATGACGCCGAAGCTTCAGCTGCACATATACATTAATTGTTACAACTGTAATAGTTCTGGAAATAGATCACAAACATCATGGTTGCACATGCTGATCTGATTATCAGAGACAAACGGACTTGGAGCTGAAAGAGTTACGCACTCCTCAAACATTCCAAACAAGCAATTCATGTGTGGCTCGCTGATGGTTTGTTAGTTGTTGTTTTTTTTGCGGGGTGCTAGCTAGAATAAAAATCAGCTGTCAGACAAAATGTGCAAAACATATTTGTTTTCATCAGATAGTTTAAAAAAACAATCTTTACTGAAAGGATATCAGTATTTTCATGACTGAGGAGGCTCAGCAGTGAGTGGACAGCATTAAGCTCCACCAGCAGGTGATAGAGGTCTGGCATTGTGGCGATGACGTGCATTTCCTGGATAATGTCGTTCAGATCCAGCTCCGACTCCATGAATCTGGATCAGAGAAGGAAAAGAAGCATAATTAGCATGCTTACTACTTGGCGTCTAAAAGTGCAGTAGAATAATTTGAGCATTTCTTACAGAGGTACAGTGTTATGTCAGGAACTTCAGCAGCAGTCCTTTCTGCACAGTTCACCTTGGTGATTGTGAGTCACACAGCACAATGCGTTGGGAGTGTGTGACTGCACGACAGTGCTAGGAAAACATACTGTAAGATCTTGTGATTTATTCTACTCCTGATCTATAACATGAAAGAAAAGCAGCCAAATTGATCACAACTATTTTGTGACTAAATACCAGAACAGACGAGGAATAAGGTGAAAGTATGAGAAGCTATTTCTAAGGCTCTGGGTCTCCACTGATCTGCATCCCTCCATCATCCTGATATGGGGCAGTGTTGGTGGATCCACCATTAAAAGCCACCAGGCCAAAAGACATCCATGGGAGAGCGGTGGTGGAGAAAGGCCCCTTGAAAGCCAGAAGAACATGAAAGCTGATCTTTGAACACCTCTTTTGTGATCCTCAGAACTTTTGGTGATTATTTTGCGGACTGGTGAGTCTGAACTGGGGGTGTTGTCACATCTGGTTTAAGCAATCCATTAAAAGAACATTCCACCTTTGATGTCTGGTGTCTGTATAACGTTGTGCTTGTCCAGGTGAACTGTGTGTAGAATTTAGCACGCAATTTTGTCGCGACAGTTTGATAAACACAAAGAACAGAAGAAATGTTTTTATAGCACTGTATGCATCCATCAGTTAGCCTGCTTACCTTAATTCATATAAGTGTGTGCCAGTAATAAAATACACGAGCAAGAAAGCAAAAGATTGCGAACCAGAAATGGACTTACTTCTCTGGGTTGTCTGGAAACTTAATCCTCAGTTCCTGGTTTTTGTACGACCTTTTCTCAAAGGTCAGGATCATTTTCTTCACTGAAGTCTCATCCACTAGTTCTGCCTGTTTGATTATTACAAAATGGAAGGAGAAAGGGAGGGGAGAAAGGTTAAAAGCAAAGATGAAATGAAATGAAGGGAGAAAAAGTCTGCTGGAATAACAATGAATGGAAATAAGGGGTATGTAAGTGGAGAAAAGTAGAAAGAAATGTTCTCTGTGTGTCAGAGAACAGCTCAAGTATTTGACCGCTGCTGGCTTAAAAGCTTGTAAAGTGCTGGTCAGATGATGACAGGTTAGGAAATTACACTGGACTCCACAGAGCCTCCTCTGTGGAGGTAATAAGAGAGATAATACTCAAAGGGTCCAAAAACAAATTGTTTTGTTGTGAAAACAATTTGGATCTGTTTCCTCAGGTATTAAAGATAGAACAAATCCGGTGACTTGTTCCGATGTGGAATTGACTCAGCTAGTAGACGGCGCTTGTTAGAAATCTCTCTCTCTAATATTAAATGCACAGCAGGCCAAAACGCAAGTGCACCCCCCATTTTATGAATAATCTCAAACATATTTGCAATCCGGAACCGATCCGGATGAAATTCGGTGGTGAGATAGAGATCCTTACCCTACATGATTGTGTCAAATTCCATAAACATCGGTCAATAATCCACAGAGCTATTGAGCAACACATTTTGAAGCTCCATTTACTGCAATATTAATGAACATTTCAAAGTGATCCCGAATCCAGGATCTGTTCAGTATCATCACCAAAATTATAGTAATAGTAATCTGTTCCAGGTAACATTCCCAATACTTCCTGAAACCTTTTACTCGCTAACAGGCAGACAAACAGATCATGCCAGAAAAACCATAACCTCCTGAGGTAAAAAGCATGTCAGGGAGCAACAAGCACCGGAAAAGGCATAAACAATGACCGGTGAACGGCAACTAGGGATGCCCCGATCCGATCTTCTGATCGGAAATCGGGCCCGATCACGAGCTTGCGGACTCGGAATGGATTGGGCTCGGATCAGAATGGGACTTGGCTATATATGGATGGATCGTTATTGTCATGACCTTTTGTCAGATCTGGAGTCAAATGACTCGGGGTCAAAGAAAACCTGATCGGGACATCCATAATGGGAACAAAACACAACGCCTGCTGTAGTTGGGATCAGCCATCCCAACTACAGCATCAATCTGAGCTGCTTCTTAAGAAAATCTTCTTTTTTTTTTTACCATTTTGCCTGACATTCAAGATTACTTCACCAGAAAATGTGTTGCCCATAAATGTCAGTATGCACATGTGTCCAAATGGCACTGGTGTCGGATTGCATCACAGTGTCTCATGAGTGTAAAAGCTCAACTTCGACTCTGCTCCTTAACAGTAATGTACCGTACACATTAGTCTTTGGCTCCACTCTAATTGTGTGGCTGATATTTAAAGGTCATAGATTGAACGTGACAAAAGACTAGACGGTAGTTGAAAGACGGACATTCCCTTAAGAAAGGTCAGACATCATGGTGTGTATGGAGAAGTTTATCTGCGAATCCAGGGTGAGCCAGGCTGGGATTCACTTCTGGATTCAGCCAGCTACTAAGAGTCTGACATGTATGAGTATGAAGCAGAATTCAGCAGGGAAAAGGATGCAGCAGGACACGACTACAATGCTACAACATATCCTGCATCTCCACCGAGCTCCGAATGCTCCACGTTTTGATAAACCTAAAAACAAAAACAAAATAAGCCCCACTTTTAAAATGTTATCTCTGGGCAACAAATATTGTAGATTTCCTTTTGAACCTTTAAAAGCACCGGAGCACACACTTATTCTCATAAGAGGAATGGTTCAGGTTGTGATTACGAATAAAACGCATGTGTGTGTTAGTGTGACAGAATCTTGCATCTCAAAATAATCAATTAAAAAATGCAGCAACAAAAAATACTCAAACCCACAATTGTAACATTACTGATTTTTAGAAAGGGAGTAACTGACTTGTGACACTTAAACAGGAGTATGGTATCTGAATTACCTCAGGTTCCTCTCCATCCTGGTCCATCAGCTTATCCAGAATCTTCCTCCGATCCCCAATCAGCTCCTCGGGCTCTTTCATTTCACCTCCTGCTTCAAATCCAATCCCTGCTGCTTCTCGGTATCGAGCCAGCTCCCTGGCACTCGCGCCTCTCAGCTGCTTTCCTCCTCTGGAATCATCCTCTCCTCCAGCTGCTCCTCCATCCCCTTCCCTGGGTCGCTTTGCCCCTCTATCGGGCTAGGAGATGAAAGAAATTGAAGATAAATATGTTAACATTGGATGTATCCAAGTGTTTTGATCGGCACCTCTCATTTCGAGACAATAAAACTTGGAAAAAAATTAAATGCATTTCATAGAATAGTGAACGGATATTTTACTGCGATGAAAGTGTTAATAAGTGGGCCACTTCTTATTCGAGTATTTACTGTCAACAGGAATGAAGGGTAAAATGATGCAACATGTTCTGTTAGAAGCAAAATGACTCCACACTATTGTATATTAGGTTTATTAGCAAAACACAATATTTTTCCAGCTGCTTTCAACTACCAAATCAATTGGGAACAAAGTGCTCCTGATTACTGCAGTCTCAAAATGATTGAACCCTCGAGGACAAGCATCTCCAGTATGGTGCATCCTTCTATGGCATAAAACAAAAGCAATGCACGTCAATTTCGTCCGTTTCACTGAAGAATCTTAACGCATTTCTCATCAAGTTGAAAAAATATATCAGAACCACCTTCTTCAAATCCAATAAAACCTTTTTCGCTATGATGCACCTGTGATGGTCAACGTAGGTCGATCTAGAACGACCCACAACATCTTCTAAAACTGAGCCTTAATGGATTTTGAGACCTTGTTGCGATAACTTTCCTTTTTTGGAAAGTGACATCAACGCTTCATTTTCTTCACAGGGGGTGACTATTTCTTCTAGAATTTCCCGACACTTGAGAGAATCCATTTGACAGCAGAGTTTAACATTTCATGCGGTCTAGACGTAAATGTAGGCCAATACATTATAAACTTTAGGCATCTGATGGAGAGTTGTGAATGCTGGTACAATGCAGCATTCGACACATAGATGCGTTAGCTCTTATGAGGTATGCTACAGACTGAAGCGAATAATTTTGAGAACGCAGTGCTAAAACTAGCATTTTGTCTTAAATTCGGGCGAGAAATAAACATTTAAATATTTTTTGTTACTTAGTCTACTAAAATAAACAAGTTACATTTTTATTCGACCGTAGAAAAGTCAAATGTATTCCTGAACACGGAATAACATCTTATACTGCTAGCACGCTAATTGCTAACGTTATTTATTGCTAAGAACAAGAGCAGAACAGAACAAACGCTGATGCTAGATGCTATTCACTGGTGGACAACGCACGAAGACAAACAGACATAAAGTTAATAATAACTAGACCAAGATTGTTTATAGCGTTCACCAGCAACTGCAAGTGTTACTTTTGCATGCAACTCAATGAATGCGCTAAGTTAGCGTTCCTTCACATTGATGCGCAGAATAAAACATTTACCTGATAATTCAGGAGCTCCCCAACATCCATTTCTACCGATGATAAATCTTAACTTCGAAAATGTCCTGTTCAAGCGTTGGAAATAAGTTAAAGCGTACGCTTCACTTTTTTATTCCCCGAGCTAAATGCAACTTTTCCACAGACACATGGTTGCCGTAAAACGCCTTTGTGTACTGTCGTAGCTCTCCACTGTCGTGAACTGTTACTACTTACTGCAACAAACTGGACGGCGAGCAGAGAGCTCCAAATCACAAAACCCTGAATCGGTATTTGTTTCCAGGCGACGTCAAAAGAAAATTCTTCAATGTAACAACGAGGACAAAAAATGTAAATAATTAAGTTATGATTTATTCAATTATACATTATGCACAGTAAATAAAAACACACAATACAAGCATTTTAAAACTGATAGTGATTCAGATGTACATCCAAATTTGCATAATGGTGGAACATCATAAGTCGCCAATACCTTTTTTTCTTTTTAGCCTATTATTACATTTATGTGTATTTTGCAAATTGATGTCTTACTAACTCTACCTTTAACATGGTAGTAATGTTTAGATGTTATATTAAACCAAGTTGCATGGTACATTTAATGTGTTTGGTGTTATTGTCCATTCCCTGTGCCGGGCAACACTGTGATTGGACGACATGTTTATGAATAACGACTACTCTCACGCTCAATTCAAACATGTATTACAGTTGAATATTCATTCATTCACCTTTTTGACTGCTTTGTCTGTTACCGGGTCATGCTGGAGCCTATCCCAGCAGTCAAAGGGCGAGAGGCGTGGTACACCCTGGACAAGCCGCCAGTTCATCACAGGGCGACACACAGGGCGACACACAGACAGACAATCATTCACACACACACACTCACAATGACAAATTCATAATAAAATCCTAAGCCTAGAGAAGCTCCAGATGCCAGAGGAAACACTTTTTGTTTAATTACATGAGCAGTGCTGCTGACCGATGGTTGGACTCCAACTGCATTCTATGCAAAATATATTGTGAATGTGAAATAAAGTACAACTAGAAATCAGCTGACTCTGAACTCCCACCATAGTTAATCCGTGAAAGCCTCCATTATTACAAAATCCTTTTTGTTTTACACGGTGATTAACCCATTCCACATCCCTGAGGGAACCAAGAGCTTTTCATACACAACTGTCTGCTTAATGACATCTCATCATCATTTCCCTGCATGAATATTCCGGGGCAAAACTGCAGGATAATTTTCACGGAATCATGCCCCCATTTCCTATTAAACAAAACAATACAATTTTACACAAGCTCTAAGGGCTGATGCGTGAAATCAGTTCAGAGTGACTGTGGTATGGCAGGGAACATAAGTGTGCTAAATATTCAGCGTGGCAATGCTTTTATTAAAAGAGTGGGTGGTGATGAGGGAGCTCTTATTATATTTCCTTGTATAGTCATGTTGTGCAATCAAATGAATTTTTTTTCTTCTCTGCTTTTATAAGAGTTGATTTATGCATCACATCAGCAGAGTTCTTTATAGTCACCATAGTGCATCAAGAAAAAATACTTATTACATTTTTCTCAAACAACTGATATGTAAAAGTGTTCCATGCTCAACATGATTATCCTCCTCGTATAGCCAAGATTTGATGTTGGATGGATGGATGTTGCCTCTTCATGCTCTGAACATCCGAGACAAGTGGTAGGACGTGTAATGTGTCTGCTCAAGCTTCTCTTTTCTTAAAGGGCTCTGGGTACATTTTTTCCAGACTTCATTGCATGTTACCTTTTTGCATTAATACATCTGGTTTTGAGGTTTCACTGAAAACCTTACGTCAAAGTACAGTGGCTTTGGGAATTCATCTTAGTATTTAAAACAACAACTGCAGACTCATACAGCTCATTAGAGATAATTCATTGGCCTAGGCGGCATAAGGAAAACAAAGCTTTCTGCATAACACAATACAACCGACAGAAGACGAGATGAATGTGTGGTACCATGGTGCATTCCTGATAAGGACGAACAAGCACAAGCACGCAGTGGCTAATAGCCTTCCTCTCCACTAGGTAAATAAACCTGACATAGGTTACTGTCTGAGTTGATGTGAGGTGGTAAAACAACAAATAAAGGGAGAGAGAGAGAGAGAGAGAGAGAAGTTGGAATAGGCATACTCGACTTTAGAGATAAATAGCATGATCAGTGTGGGGAAGAGGGAAGACGGGAGTACAGGGAGATAAAAGAGGTGGAGGGTGGCTGTCAGAGATAGAGAAAGCAAATTAATTTTATCTCCTTTATGAATATGATGGCTGTGGTGGTGGCCCATGCCTTTGGGTGATAGCAGACGAGGGGTAGCTAATAGAAGCAGAATGGGCACACGCGCACACACACTCACACAATGCTCTCTGCGGAAAAGCTTGTGAAATAGAAGCGCAAGATATGATACAGAAAGTCGGCAGTAAAATTTATACTGGTGGAAGTGTTTTAAGTAGATCTAAATTAATTAAATGAATTAACCGGTTCACCCACGTGTATTATAAGTGGAAACAGAATTTAAAGTCAAAAAGTCGCTGATCAGTCTCGAAGTACTTGGTACTGACAAAGCAAACCAACAATGACAAAAATCCCCCCCAAAAAAAGAACTTGGTTAGAGGTCGGCGCTATAATCTTTAGCATTCTGAGTATCCAGAAATAGAGGGAATCATATATTATCATGGGCTGTATAAAAAGTGACTTGTTGGAAGTCATGTAATAAAGAAGATTGTGGCTATTCATTATTCAAGTGATTACTCACATTAGTAGAAAACCTCTTAATTTAGAAACACTTAAGCCAAAGAGGGGCAGTACGGTGGTGCAGTGGGTAGAGCTGTTGCCTCACAGCAAGAAGGTCCTTCGATCGATTCCACCTGGAGCATTTATGTGTGGACTTTGCATGTTCTCCCCGTGTCTGCATGGGTTCTCTGCAGGTTCTCTGACTTCCTCACACCACCAAAAACATGCAACTGAGTTGAAATGGTTGCTCTAAATAAGTATGACTGAGTGTGAGTTGGTGCTTGTCTTTCTATGGCCCTGCGATAAACTGGTGACTTGTCCAGGCTGTACCTCGCCTCCTGCCCCATGTCAGCTGGGGTCGGCTACAGCGGAAAACCTGTTCACTACTAACTCACCAGAAAGAGCAAATCTTTGAACTATGATGCTCTGCTTACGTCTTCTTTATCAGTAAGAATGAAAAATATACTACGCTTTCTTCGAAATATTTCACTTAATATCAATACTGTAACTTTTAGATTGTCATTAATGATGTAAATAAATTTTTAAAAAAAGTGACAGTTGCTTTAGGGTATTGCCATTAAACATATTTTGTTTGGTTCAGTCAAACATCATCTTTTGTGTTTAAATAAGGATGTTAATGTAAAGTCATTGTGAAGGATCCGGAACATACTAAACAGGTTTAGCATGTTTGAGAACATGCTGGAAGCCCAATATAATTCTGTTCATTCCTCTTTATTCTGTGCTAAGTCTGTGCTAAGAGAGAACGGGTTTGGGAGCTTACGGTTAAACCACAATGAGAAAAACACATTTGGATATTTCTAATCCATGTTTAGAGCAAAATCACAACAAGTATTAGACATGAAGAGTTTTGCTCCGAGACACTGCAGTGACTGATGCTGAGGAAGCAACATCTCAGCCTGAGGTTTGAACCATAAACATTCAGCTTATAAAGCACATAAATGCATTGCTTTGTGCAATATCTGTGTTCATGTACAGGGCGTCTCTTCCCCTTCCCAGACCCCCCTGAGGTGGTCTAAATAGTTAATGTAAAGTAACTACAATGCACAAAAAAAAACACAAAAAGTCTAAAGACAAAATAAAACAAAACAAAAAGATTCCTCTGCTCGAACAACAAGTGAGATGAGATGTTTACTGTCACTTTTGAAGGGTGTAAAGGACACAATCTGCATTTCGGCGAGGAACAGAGAAATCCAATTTCACTCTCTGTTCTTCAGCAGCATTTTAATGTCAGGCGTGAATGTACTTCAGCCGAGTCATATCCAGAAGCAAAGTGGGTGTGAGATGAATGTTAAAGGGGCTATAAGTAATTCT
This sequence comes from Brachionichthys hirsutus, assembly GCF_040956055.1. Lineage (NCBI taxonomy): Eukaryota > Metazoa > Chordata > Actinopteri > Lophiiformes > Brachionichthyidae > Brachionichthys > Brachionichthys hirsutus. The sequence goes on along the minus strand of NW_027180613.1, from coordinate 5,161 downwards.
GTTATTGCCTCCTTGCACAAAATGACTGTAATATATATGCAGGGCTTTGATAAAGGCCTCCGCTGTAATTATCTAACTTATTTATCTCCTTTGTGATGATCTGACTTCACAGTTCCACGCCACCGTTGTAGTTAGGTTTAGATTAGATTCTCTTTACTCCAGGGGTAAGGGGAGTCTGCGTGTGTTTGCCATTCCATCAGTCCATCTCTCTGTCCATGTCATCCCTTCCTAAAGTCGCCCGCGGCGCCGAGAGGCAGGTGGTTAACCTGTCTCTGTCCGAGTCTGATCCGCCACCGCCTGGGAAGCCAAATGTTGACAGATTCACAAACCACATCCGAATACTAAAGAGGCCAGAGTGCCTTTATATGGAAGAGGGCGATAAAGAGAGTGCAGGTATGAAAGGTGAGTGTTCATGTCCTCATATTTCTACACTGTAAAACAAAATAAAAGCTTATGCTTTGTAACAGGAATGATCACTTTTAATTCAGGGTGTTTTTGTGCAGTTTTGCTGCTGCTCGTTTTCCTGAATTCCACTATAATTTAAAATCCTAGGAGAGTTACCGTTCTAAGGGAATATTCATGAAGACCCCCCCACCCCCGGAAAAAAGAAAACCTCTGAGGAAGGTTATCTTTTTAGAAGCAAATGTCCTGAAATGGTTCATATTTTGCTGGGAGTCTCGGAGGAGAGTCACTTGACTGAATGATTCTCAAAATAAGTCTGACAAGCTTGGATAGCACCAAACATCCCTTCACATCCTCGTCTCTTTTGCAGCTCATGCTTGTTGCTCTTTTGTGCCCGACTGCATGAGAATGTTCTCTTCTGAAAAAAGACAATTTGGAGAATAAAATAAATATGGATAGAGAAGAAAGAGCCATGCCAGCCACGGCAGGCGGGCAGTGAGTCTTGGCCTCTCGCACAAATGAGCTCACATTTTGCTGACTTTCTGCGACACGCAAGTCCAAACAACGATGGCTTCTCCACTTTATTTGGTCTGTCAAGCACATTGAAATCTCTACAGTATAATGCTCTGTTTTATAATTATGATGAGACGATATTGAAGTGGTACAATATCTACTTAAGAGAAAAGTGTGGTACTTGTTAAAGTGATAAGCTCGCCATCCATCCATATCATGTAAATAAATAATGAGCCGGTATTACTGTAATTATAATTATAGTATATGTTCAATGATAGAGACCGAGAGAGAGAAAGAGACAAAGAGAGAGAGAGAGCGTTATTATAATAAGAGTTAATAATAATAAAAATATTCAGTTATTTTTTCTCTCTTTAAAATACAAGACATTTGCTTTTGTCTATTTTGCATTGATTTGCATATTTTGCTGCTTAAACATGCACCATTGTTGTTACTTTGAAAGACGAGGAGTAAAATCTGATTTTACAGTCTATTGAGGTCGTCCCTTTCATATTCATCATGATATCATCACCTGTTTTAAGGTTGGAATGATCCAATCAAGTGTTTCATTAATGTTTTACAGACAGTCACACTTTTTGTTGAGTCGAAAACATCTGTCTGATGCAACTTGAAATGTTTTCTGTGAGCTGGAGAAAGTCAAACCTCTTTCATAATTATTACTCTTTATAATTAATTATTTCGGTCTAATCTCCTGAGCCATGTTTTGCATGATCTTACCATCCATTTCCTGTTAGTTAAGCATTCTATATTCTATACTTCCTGCTTCTCTTGCTTTTTTTTCGTAACAATCTTTCAATCTTCACCGTAAACTGATAAATAGATTTTCTTGGTGCTTCTATTTTAAGAAAGAAAAAACTGAGACCAATTCAGTGTCAAATCTGGCGCGAGGGAATGCTGTGCATTTCCCCTGCCAGACACCTCATTTCCAATGACATTATCTCGATTCTGGAGTTTGTTTGCTGTCAAAAGTGTGGTTTCGAAAATGACTGAGTTATTGCTCTGCCCTGATGATGAAGGGAGCAGATTGGACATGGGAAGGTTAATGAGATCTTCACAAAGTGTCCATCTAGCGGTTTGAACTCAGATTAAATTGACTCACTCTGATTAAAATTAATTGACCTGTGAAATGAGCGTGTCCCTCCAGAGCTCAGGATAGATGGATATCACAGAGGGTCGAGAGGGAAAAGGTGCAGATAGAAAATAGAAAATTACCTTGGAGGTAAAGGACAGATATGGACATTGTGTACCATGATAAATATTGTTTGAATTTATTTATGACGAGGCTTTTTTTTTTGGTCTCCTTAGATATTGTGTCTTAAAACTTTCGAGGGAAATATTTTGTTAATAAGACAAGGATTTGTGCTGCATTAAGGCACAGCGGTGCTTTGAGTTTACTGTTATTATCCTGCAGGTTTTACTGTTTCCCATCGTCATTACCTCGGTTTAAGGAGCTAGCATGCAAACCTTACAGCAGCTGTGCCACCCTGTGTCAATCACAACACACGTGGCATCTCACCTCCATCATGATTGATGACAGTTGTACCAAGTGAAATTTTAATGCCGTTCAGACATCGAGACATTTTCATTTTGTGGTCTCAGCTTCTTCGGTAATTCCATTCTGTCTTTCACATCAACTCAAAGTGATTTCAGAATTAATAGCTATTAGGGTTTCTAGATTTTATCCCAATTGACAAAAGTAAAAATAAAACATAACCAAAAGTGTTCTCTTCCTTATTAGGAACCACCGCCACAATCAATAGTGCAACGGCCTCGTGATGTCTCACTTAACAAACTACAGTGACGTTGCAGTGCCTTATCTTTGTGACATGAAGCAGAGGCATTTTAACAATGCAGACGTTAGTAATCCATTAAAAACAGCACAATCAATGTAAAGCCTATTTATAGTAAAACACCACTCCAAACAGAAAGTAAAATATTACACCACAAAGTTAAAAGTATAGCTAATACAATTCATTTTAAATACACGTATAAATTTTCACACTATACATAAGAAAAAAACATTTTTAATGTTGGAATGGAAGAGGGAGGGAGAGAGAGTTGGAGACACTTTATAGCGTAATTGTACCTTTTTACACGTACACTTACATAAACTTAGACATAATAGTTCTGCCTTTGGAAGGCTTAGTGTTCTTGATAGCATCCTTCTGTTTGAGGATTGTACAGATCGTCGATGCACTCCGCTCGTACTGGCATGCCAAATCACTTACAGCACACGGACACCACGGTCACGTTGATTGATAATTTCATGCTTCATCGTCATCCTGCGTCTTGCCTTCTCACTGCCATCCTTACCACTCGCTTTCTTTGGACCCATTACTTATAAAGAATACTCACAGACACAGCCAAAATCACTGAACGAGTGGATCGCGCTTCAAAGTGTGCTTGTATCTCAAATTTATACTCGCATCTTGAAGCAAAATTATTGCTCGCAGGTTTGCTCGTATCTTGGAACGATTGTATGTCAAAGCGCTCTTATTTTGAGGTATTACTGTAATAGAAAAGTTCCTACTGTTGTTTGTTTGTTCCTATTAGAAAATATAATAAGATACAAACTGAAAAAAAACCTCAACACATCAGATAACATTATTATTAGTCCTCCAACTTTCACCTTATGTGTGAATGAAACTGTGGAGTCTCTTCTAACAGCAAAATGATTTCATCCCTGAGGTAAAACCCATTTTCGCAGGTTGAATGGCCTCTTTATACAGAGTTAACTACAGTAGATGAACTCCAGAATCAGACTAATTCACTTCAGCTCAGTCAGGGAAACTCTAATTGAGTGATTACTGAGACAGTAATAAGAAAGCCACATTCAGGAACTAACTGAACATGAGGCAGTTTGGAATTTATTCTCCGATGGGAAAAAGAGTTTATCGTTCCCTCGATCAAATATTATTGTCACAACCACTCATTTATAATATTATCCAGTGTGAACATGAGAAATGCAAAATAGCAAAATGAAAAATGCGACAAACCTTGCTGGAAGTGGGGGATATAAAAATCAAAGTTCCTCACATTTGGTTTAGGCCACGGCTCACAAACATAACCGGGAAGCTGATGGTGGTAGTGGCAATCCAAAGAGTGGACTTTATAATAGCTGCAAGACCATAACTGGAATGTGTGGAATGGATGCATGACAGAGACGGTGTCGTACATGGAAACGCATTATTGTGTTCCCCAAAAGGACGCTCGGTGTAATGCAGGTCAGGACGGTTGATAGAGCTGAGACGGGACTCGAAGGACCCGTGATTCCAGCCGTGGTAGCGGCAATCAAATCAGGTAAAATTAAGACCTTTTCACAAGAAAGTGCTGTTTGTTTTGCTATTTTATGGGCGGCAGTGGCTCCGTGGGTTGGGCCTTGGGCTGGGAAGTGGAGAAGTCCACTGGTTCGAGTCCCTGCTTAGACAAAACGTGGAGTGTGCGCTGGCGGCTGGAGAGGGACCAGTGGACCTCCAGAGCACTGCCGAGGTGCCCTTGAGCAAGGCACCGTCCCCCCCAACTGCTCCAGGCGCACCAATGATGGTGGCGCCCTCACCCTACTCCCTCTCCGGCCCCTATGTGTATATACTGTATATGCAAGTGTGTGGCTGTTTCAAGGGGCCTGCTGTACTAGGGTGTAAATGTAATTTTGTTGTGTGTTTGCAGTGCGTAATCATTACAATGACAAAATAAAGGGCTTTCGTTCTTACATTAAACTAAACCTTTGACAAACATCGAATGTTTTTACGGAATCATTCACATTTGAAAAGCGCTTTCCAAATCACCAAGTCTTATTTTCGCTGTTGTTGAATTTCACATCATTCCTCCAGATGTGTGTCTTCCCCCACATTTCAAAAACAAAACGCAGAAACCGACAAGTAAGCAGCTACCCGATTACCCGTTGCCATCTTTTGTTTGATTCAATGGATGGCAATGCATTTGAGAGAAATTGTGCACATTTTCAAAGTGAGATTAATTTAATAGATTTTAAATCACAGTGGCCCTGCTGTTAATTAAAGAAGCTCAAAGTCTCATTGAAAGCCAGCTGCACTGCTGGGATGATAATCCAGAAGCAGTTAGATTAGATACTTACTCACCATGCAACTTGTTAATATGCAGATCACCTTCCTCCTTTTGCTCGATGGTGGCACTGCATGAAGGGAATTGTGGCATGAAAATACAATTACACCATGCAAATAAGTCATATAAAAATGACACCATTGTAAGA